>NW_019524243.1:268439-332902 GCF_002814215.2 Seriola lalandi dorsalis
GGGTGGTGGGTTGGACAGGGAGAGAGGGAGGGGGAGAGTTCAGGTTCTGACCTCTCAGGTGCAGGTTGATAATGAGTCTCCCTGTTTGCTCTGTGAAAATGACCTCAGAGAGATGAAAGGAGCCAGAGCACAACAAAGAGCCCCATTCTCTGCTCCTCTGAAATGGGATCATTCTGGAGGATTGGCTTATGAATGCACTTTCTATTTCATTGCTTTTAAAGGGCACTTAAGCCAAAATACAAACATGTAAAAGTAGTTAGGCTAGATGCCGCCACACAGCCACTGAAACCAAGCACACCTCCTCTCAGACCCCACACATGCAAACAAAACAGCCAAACACACATAAAAGCAGATGCACACTTGCGTGCACACACACACGCATGCAAGCACAAGCACAAACACGCACACCGACAATATCCCAAATCCTGCTTGTGCCTCCCCTTGTCTCCTTAATAAACCCTATAAAATGAGTGTGCTTTTGCCAAGCGTGGTGCCGTAAACATGCCACTCCAGAAAGGTTCTGGGCATCCCGCTAGTTATGCTAATGAAACCCCCACCCTCCTCTGTTTTTCACTCTCTTATCCTGCTGGCACAGCCTTCAGTCTTCCGCAGTACACCATTCCATTGTCATCCCCTGCCCCTGTTCTGCTGGCATCAGACTAGATAATACACAGCAAAACGAAGATCCAAGAACCCTTGTAAAAAAACATGGCAAGAGAATAATATGGTTATTATTTCTTTGAACTCAAAACCAGGGCATTGTTCTTCATTTTTGTGCCCCAATTTGTAGCAAAATATGGTACAAAATATGATTATCTTAACAATGTGCATGCATGGACGGCTAATTATAATGATATAAATGATGTCTCCAAGGTAAGCAATAGGGAAGACTCAAGAGGAGGTCATAATATACTGAACAAAATAACCCTCAATTCTGTCTGTTGAGCTTTTACTAGTCAAAGTTGTTCACAGCCAGGAAGTAGAGGCAGTAGTTCTTGTAGTGCCGATTCTGGCACAGTAGAGAGTATCAGCAGGTTCTTTGTCATGGGGACTTTGAGGAACTTAGTGTTGAGAGGGGAAAGTGCTGGGCACGACAGGAACCACTGAAGTCTGCTGAACTCTGCTGAGTGTCAATGTGGAAGCCAGGATTATACCCTCCATCCTTTGGCTCTAAAATACAAAACCCACTTGTCACTGGAGCCCAAAGTTTTGTTTGTGTGAATATAAGTGTAAGTAGGTGTGCGAGAATGCACATTTGTGTGTCTGTATAATGTGTGTGTGTGCGCGCGCGCACACACACACACACACACAAACACACACACACACACACACACACACACACACACACACGAATCTTCAAGGCCCTATGTGCATGTGGCTTTCTCAGAGTTGTTCAGTAAGCCAGGCCTCTGACATGTGGATTTGTGGCTTGACTGCAGAGGAGTTTATCACAGATAATTACGTAAGAATTTGCTGGAAAAGGAACAAACCACGGACAGTCTGGGCTGGCAGATGCTGAGCCTCGGCCTACACAGTGCCCCGTGCTCCCTGCACTCCAGCCTCACACACTCCAGCCCCCACCGGGCCTCTCTAAGCTTGAAATGGCAGCAGAGAAAACACTGAAACACTAGAGAGCCCAAACCAGCTTCTCTTTTATTTCTCACCTGACAGCCCCCTTACCTCTCTTTCATCCATCGTACTTTACACACATTTAACGCAATACAGTTCACTGCATACAAAAGTCATTTTTAGTTACTTTTCTTTAAATATTTGAATAGTAAATTATTCACGATTCCTAATCACGAAATTATGTACATAATATAGAATTATCAGTTATGACAATACATAAACATAAGATACTGATGTAATTTATATTGATCTTCATATCAACATCGTGTGAAAGCTTGCAAATCCAATTTTCTTTCATCTTCAATTTAAAATTCTAGAAGAAAACAACGTGATATTTTTTGTCAACTGATACTGCTGGATGAGTGGACTGCAATGCCAATGAAATATGAACAGCAGTGTGATAGATAGGGAAAAAACTATATAAGAATTTTGAGGATGGTGAGCATAAACCTACAAAGTGCAGGGAATGCGATATGACAGCGAAACCTTTTTACAGGTGTCCATGAGTCAACAGCAGAGAGTAATCTTAAAGTGTTGACATGTCTGCTCAGTTGCAAGAGTAATAAAACACTCTTCTTCAGCAACCAGAAATAGTTGCTAACAGTAGAAAAAGACGAAGTTTGAGCTGTGGCACTGCAATAAACACACAATTGAATGATCTGTCACAAGATACAAAACAAAAGATAAAGTCTGTTTTGTTATTGGCACACATACTCATACTAAAGACTACCACCACCGCTAAATTCACTCCCAGGGATGTGTACACTACAGCAGCAGCAGGGTGTAGGAAGCAGTTGTGGATTTAATGGTTTATTCTGTATTATGAAGGGAACCAAGAGCCCAGGGACCATTGTGATGCCGTTTGCCAGGTTCTTCCCTCTTCTTCTCCACCATTAGATGGAAATGATTTCTGATCACTACCTAGCAGCCCCTGAATCGAATGAGTGACCCCAAGGTGAACATGGTACTATATAGCCCTATTGCAGGTTCATTCAGCCATTCATCCACTGCAGACATCATTACTTCCATATTTTACAGGTGTCAAAAATGATATGGCTCTACTGTGAGTGTGTGTGTGTGTGTGTGTGTGTGTGTGTGTCTGTGCGTGAGAGAGAGTCCAAGATTGTGGAGGCAGAGAAGAAAGAGGGAGATGAGCTGTAAAACGAGGTACATCTCGCTTGGAAACTCGAATCAGTTATCTTTTGAATTCATATATTGTCTTTACGTTCATTCTTATGATTATATTTTTGTATGTATATGTATTATCAGTTTATTACAGTATCAATTGATCCTAGAAAAAAATTGATAGTGTTCACTGCAACAGAAATTATTTTCCTTTTTCAAGGGAAATTCCATTAATTCTGTCTTCTAGACACCGGGGAAAATCCATGATGTACCCCGAGACTCTCAGAACCCCAAATGGTGAGGCAATGCAACGTTTTTTAACTTTGACAAATTACTCCCAAAAATACCAAATAAGAAGTTGACAGTTGAGCTATTAGAGGTTTAATGCAGTGTCTATGTTTCTCCTTAATATGGAATGGTCACTTTTTGCACCTGCTGTGCAGGCTGCCTTCAGTATGAGTGTGTGTTTGTGTGGTGGGAGAGGGCTTGTCTGTATCACAGATGGTGTGGTGTGTGTGGGTATATCTATGTGCTGGCGTACTGAATTGGAAATGGAAGTTTATAAGGTCGCTGGCTAAAAGCTCTCCTCTGCCCTCTTAAGATAATGAAAACAGCAAAGCGGGAACTAAAATCTGACCACTGCAAAACTGAAACCGCACCAAGGTAGGAAGATAAATAACCTTGTTGCACCAGTCCACTGAATTCTGGGTATCAGTGCCTTTTCAATTCACTTACTTTTTGTAATCATCAAGGTCAAAAGGTAATTTCTACAACCACAGAAATAAATAAAACAGGTTGGCAGCAAATTAAATAGAAAGGAGAACAAAGCCATGCCTCCAGCTAGTAACGGAAAAAACAAGGGTAGAAAATCTCACATGAAAGCCAATTTTAGATAACATCAAGCTTTGCCATTTGACTAATTGGAATACACTTCATTCTTCATACAGAAATGCCATTAGCACTTAAAACATTTTGAGTGAAAGATTTTTGTTGTGCAAAGCATTATTTTCCCATCCATGACTGCATCCAAAAGCTGTTGATGGTGAATATAGTAGATTAATCCAATTGTTTCTTATAATTACATTACCTTAAAATAACACTGATTGTAACAGTTTTATTGTCATCTACTGTGATTTCACTTTGTCTAATAACAACCCAAATGCCATCCCCTAATCCATTACAACATGTTTCCAATATTCCATCAATGCTTTATCTTTAGTTGCATTCCCCTACTTTAAAAACACAAAAATGTTGCTTGAGCAGAGCAACAAACACAAGTATGTATGTTTATGACATGCACAATGCTGCATTCAAGAGCATGTGTACAATGAGTTAATCCATAGTTATCTTTTCTATTATTCATGTTCCTCTGTATCTACTTTGTATGATAAAGGATATGTTATATATTTTTCTTTCAGCCTGTAATATGTGTTCATTTAGGATTGCACATGATACAATGACTCAAAAGTTTTGCTTTAGTTTACTCTGTTCCGGCAACTCACTTTAGACACAGTTGAAAGGTCAATAAGTTAAGTGCTCATATCCTCTTCTGTCAAGAAGTAGATGGTTTTGAGACTTAGCATTTTCCAGAGTGTCATTTTAGGCTTGCTTAACTCGCTAATAAGATATTATGTGACACTGTTTTTCTTGGGTGATTATGCTTGGTCCATTGCTGCCATAAATAAAATTAGGAAACAAGTAGACAAACTGCACATGCACAGGTAGAAAAAAAAAATAACGTTGAGGCTATATAATGCAAAAAACGAGGCATAACACAGAACTGCTTGAAGTAACTGGTTCACTGCGTAACACAGGAACCACTCTATTCAACAAGGAGCGTCTGAACATCTGCTTTTGTGAATATGTAAATATCTAGTCTATGAGAGTAATATATGCACCACCTTTTTCTAAGGTATCTTTTTTTTTTTTTTTAAATGTCAAAAAATTAGATTATTTCACTCTGGCCACTTAATTTTCAAACAACTTCCAATTTCAGTGCGATTGTTGCTTAAAGAAATAAGACCAATAGAAAAAAGCTTACAAGATACATAGTGTGAATTTGGGCTCAGTCGTGTTATCAGTGGAGTGTTTCACACACAAAAAGTCGATTCATGAGATATGCCCCTGTTCTCCTCTTCCTGTCATCTAAGCCAGTAGCCTACATCCATATACTTCTGGTGTAATTTTTTAGCTGCTGTTTTAAAATCTCTGCGGGGTTTCTTAGAAGATAGCAGATAAGTTAACTTTATCAACTTGTGATCATGTGATACCGAGTTGTGTCAGCCACTGCTCAAGGTTATTGTGCTAAGTGGGTTTGGACTTTATATTGTCTCTGTAAATTAAATCAGTAAAACCAAATACTGAGTACTGCCACTTACAGCTTGATGCTGGCAGGAATTTCATTCCAGCCATAACTCTCAGCACTGGGCTCCACAACAGGCCCTTATGAAAAAGTAAACAACTTGTCGGGGTCGTGAAGTTTATTCCTCAAGGTTACATCCCACCCCAACCTCCAGCCTCCTACTACACTGCCAGAGGTCTCTCATTTGTCTGGCTCTTTTGTCAGGGACAGATTCCTCCCGGCTAGCAGGGAGATGGACACTTTTATTAAGTGTTGGCACCAGACAATGTGGCCTCCGCCTGTTTCTAATGCTCCTGATTCTGCTCTCTCAGCACATGACAGGATTTGGATCCATATACTTTTTGTTAAAGGTGCAGTTTTATGAAAATGCAAAAAGGGTGAGAACTGTTTAATACTGTTTTAGAAGCCTCCTTCTGAGAGCAAAGCAGGCACACAGGAAAAAGAGTAATGATGTGCTTTAGGTCAATATTTTATACAATGATGCATTTTGGGAGGCACACCTCTACGGGGCATGTGTGAAACAATGGATGTCATAACTGCCCTGTGCAGCTTATTAATCTTCCCTCGCCCTCTAATCAATCTGGTTCTCCCCTTGCAAACACTGGTTACTTTCCCGCTTTAAACGAGAGACCATCTTTCAATGTGGCACAAAAGGGTGGCTCCAGGATGGTGATGTCTCTCTTGCATGAGGCAGCCAGGAGAAACAGCACAAAACGACTTCCTCAGGATGTTTTTTAAATCAATGAAAGCGAGATTATGCAGGGAAAATGTTACTGAGAGCTGTGCTGTCAACCTTATGTAGCAGGGATTCAGAGGAGATGGAGTACTTTTTTCCATGGCCGATTCAACTCTGTATGAATCAGATAGGATAAGAGAAGTAATTTATTTCTTAGCCAACAGAGAAATAATGAGTGATTACATATTAACTACCTGAATAATAGTTTTTAGAGACAAAACAAAGTCAGACAGATTTCTGAAGCTGTGATATCATGGTATGTTCTCTCATTATCAAATCTAGGCAGGATTTTTATTGCACACATCCAATGAATCAAATGGTGTCATGCTTACAACTGGGAACCATTTGAGAGGTATGTTGTGAAGTCATACTGTAGCGCTCAGCTAAAATTATACTATAGATGACAGCAAGGGGAAGTAGCCACTATTCTTGTTAGTCCCAACTGTACAGTCATACTGCAGCAATTATTCAAAATCTTTGATTATCCGCAGAGAGGCGATGCAATCATGGCTGAAAATCAATTTCAGGGACATCAGGAAAAATCAAAAAGCTAGTGCAGTGCCAACAGGGCCAAGGGCTTGTGCGAGAGAAGAGAGGGGATTTTTTTTTCTCATCATCGCTTCGGTTTTCCCTTTGCTAAGAGTAATCAGCCAGCAACACCAGAGAGCTTGCTGTTTGTCAGAGCCAGATCCTGATCCTGTTCAGAACTGCTAGTGATGTACAGCCAGGTAGCATCCAATTAGTGCTTAGTGTAACTTAATGCAAGGTGCTGGCACTCTGCTCACCGAATCCAACTAGTTGTCATAGAATTTCCACGCTTCTGCTGTCAAATTCATGAACATTTGCTGATTTGCTTTGCCTTCTCAAGACACCATGAAGTTGAAATGAGACATTTCCATCAATGCTGCGCCGTGTATGGCCATTTTCTGCTAAAGCAGATTGGCCTGATTACTGATGAGACAGCAGGCACGTCAGCGACGGCTGCTTGATGCTTATTGACAACTGTGTTGCTTTGGAACCACATTTACTCCTTTTACATATAGAGCAATTTGTAATGGCACAGGTTCCAAAGCTCTGTAATGGATGTAAATCCAGTGAAAAAAAATTCATGATAAACCCAGAGCATGTACCATTTTATGTAAACAAAGCTGGATGTAAAATTCCACACTTTCTTTATGTTCAATCAAGGCGTGCCTCTTCGTATTCAATCAGTCTGATAATTACAAATTTAAAAACACGGCATAAAAAAACAACTCCACCCTATGCTGTCTTATTCATAACAGTCATATTCGGTAGATGAAACACTGGATGATATGCCAGGGACATCAAGAGATAAGGGATGATGGGTAATATCTTGTTTGTCCCCATTTAATATATTTCAGCCCACCTCCATCTTTATTTGTCATCTTCTTTTCTGTCCCTTCCCTTTCCTCTCCCTGAGTGTAGACAGCTGCATTGAGCGTCTCCACAGACTGTGGTCTCTGGCAGAAGGCAGACAATTGAGTTTTGGAAGTGGCGTGGAACAAGACAAAGGGAGCGTGAGGTGGCTTCCTCCCTCCGTCTTCCTCCCCATCAGTGCTCCATGGGCAGACTGCCCACTCTTTCATAACAGCATTAGCAGAGACTATGCAGCAAAACAGTGGAAAATCCACCCCACCATGTTTCCTCATCAGCGATGTCTTCTCTCTGACCTCCACCTCAGTTTCAGTGACTCACATGAATATGGAAGATGAATATGGGCCAACTTCTGAGGTTACGCCAAATTCAACAAGAGACAGGCTTGTCAACCATGAAATCGTCTTTACAGAGGGAGTATGGACAAATTTGGATTGGTTGGAGGCACTTTCATCCCTGGGAAATTTCCTGACCTTTATTTTATGTTCTAGGCCATAAAGATCAGGTAAAATGCTATCATAACAACCAGTATAAAGGAAAATGGTGGTCTATTATCCACCATAATTCCTCTCTGGACATCTATCATCATTCACCCTCTATTCAGGCTACCCAGCAGTCATCACAGGACACCCCCATAGTTGTGCAATCTGTAGCTTTCCTCTTTGCCCTTTCTTGGTAATACCTCCTGTGACATACTTGGCTCGGCACCGTTATACAAACATTAACACGCACGCACACACACATACACAAACACACACTGCTGTTTGACCTCTGAGGTTCAGTGAGAGCATTAAATACCAATTAGGGTTGAGACGGGCCAAGCTGAGTCTGAGGGTGTGGAAAGGCCTTGAAGAGGCAACTTATTGGTCCCTGGGCATAAATGTGTGTGTGTGTTTGTGGTTGTGTGTGTGTGTGTTTGTGGTTGTGTGTGTGTGTGTGTGTGTGTGTGTGTGTGTGTGTGTGTTTGACTTCTACCAATGCTGGTTCACACTGTGAGTGCGTTTGTGCAGGATAAGGATGTCGATGGATAAAATATCTCCCTATAGTCATAGTCTTACTTCATACGCATATACACAGAAACCCCATCTGGACATTATATTTTAATGTGATGTCCATGTTCTCCCTTGTTCATCTCTGTGAGAAACCTGGTTTTTGGCTCAACTTATTTTCTATTACATCATAGCAAAGGATTGAGCAGGACTGTTTCTGTTATCATATACTGTAGATGTTTAGAAAATGTGTCTTAATGATGGTAATGCTATGCTGTAAGACTTCGATAGCCCTATGGCTTAAGTTGGAGAAGTACAATAAGATGTCTAATGTAGGTTATCTGTCTCAGTTCAAGGAAGGCTTTTTCTCTTGCACCACTACAAATTATACTTTTGAAGTCTTGCTTTCCATTTATTTATTCAAATTAAAGTCTGGAATTTAACTAGAACTTCACAGTAAAATGCACCGAGGGCTTAGTATATGTAACTTAACTATTTTAAGGCCAGACTTGAAAAAAATTGTTCCTCTTCAATATTGGTTATATGCATTGCTTTCCACTTTGTCATCTTATCAAAGATATCTGTGTTTGGTTTCTCTATTTTCTTTCTTTCTCCACGATAAGTTTCATTTCAGTCACATGGGTGCATGCCATAATAACTCAGTTTTATGTTCAAAATAAAACAGCAATACAGGAGAGAGAATTTTAGCAAGTGCTCTGAAGGCAACCCTCTGAGAAATATCCGTTCTCGGCAGTGAATCTTGAGACTGTGTGTGATGATCTGCTGTGGTTATCTGGTGGTTTAAGAGTCATGCCCTTTACTGTCCCTCTGTTATTTACCCACCAGACACACACAGCTTGATAAATGTTTTGTCTGACCTTCTAAATTTGTTTTCCTTCCTCTTAACTGTGATTTTATTTCCCTTGGACTGGCTAGACAGCGTGTGTGTGCGAGTGCGTGTCTCTGTGTGTGCGTGCATGTGCGGACGTGTATGCGAGCGTGTCTGCTTATTGGTCTGTTTGCGAAGAAAAAAAAGGTCTATATCCAGAAAGATACAATCTATCCTCTCCTTATTGCAAATGACCTCCATCAGTTCCTCATTTAAATAAACAAACCATTGAACAAGCAAAGGAATTGAAACATCTACTAATAGCAGAGCTCTAATAGCCACTGACCATCCATCTATTGTGCGTCTACATCAGTCTGGAAAGGGTTAAAGTCGCCACAGGCCAGAGCAGAGTCAACATCGGCCACGGCTTGGCTGGCCTACCCTGCCAGATCAATATCTGCAAATAATAAATTAGCTCCCCAGAGGGTCGCACTAAACCTTCAGCAACACTGCCCTGGAAAAGTCCACAATTGGTGTGTGCGAGACTCAATAAGCCAGGTGAATGACTGTGCAGGGGCACATCTTTAGCACTCCATAATAGAAAATTAATGGTGCTCAAATCAGTGCTGAGGGCACCCTGAGGGTTACCTAATAGGCCTAGTTAGAACTGTCATCCCTCCCAGAGTCGCCTAAAATATCACATGCAAACACAGGGAGCCAAGAAGAGAAGGAGGAATCAGGGAGAAATATATGTGTGTGTGTGTGTGTGTGTGTGTGTGTGTGTGTGTGTGTGTGTGTGTGTGTGTGTGTGTAAACCTTTGCTCGTGTGGGTGGGTGTGTCAGCTGAGGGTAGAGATGAGGTAGGGGAGAATAAAGACAGGGAACAGGGATTTACTTTTGGTATTGATTACGACAGTGGGAATGTTAGATCTGTTATTTGGAATTTGGAAGAGTGAACAAAAACTAAGACTAAAGAATTACAGAAACTAAGTCAGAACAAACTTAAATATCAAAATGTAATTTAAGATAAACAAATCACAGTCCGCCTACTGAGTTCATTTGAAATACATTATCTACTCCTGACCGAACCGAATCCATCATTGTCTATTAATGCTATGACACTTTGTATTAGTCTTCTAGCTTCCTCTTAGCACACACCTGTTTGCGAGTGTTTTAGTGGCAGAAAACGTCCAGCCTAGTAAGGGGATTCCCACTCCTCCTAACCCCTCTTTCCAGCTAAATGTGAATAGATTCTAATGCCCCTCAGTAAAAGGCACAACACAACACACCCACCAACTTTAAAGAAATAATACAAAGATTACATAGTGTGAATCAACACTAAACAATTGCTATGATTTGTGTTCCCCTTGCATACAAACACATCCATTTCCATTATGATGGCTGTATACAAGTTCCTTAATAGGAATTAAACGTAGAAAACAATTTACTGATCAGGTTTTTAAAAAGATCAGATCATTACAGATATATATATATATATATATATATATATATATATATATATATATATATAATCCTCACTTTAAAAAGGCAAGTTTTAGGTCACAAGGGCTAAATATACTTCAGAGATTCGCTAATGTTACCAGGACAAAAACAACAATTCAGTCACTGGAAATAATGAGAAAATTGTAAAATACCATTCTGTTTTTCAACAATCCAGAATATGTTAGCCTTATTATCAACCTTTAAAAGGAAACTATGCATATATACATACCAGACTAATGTAGGACAATTTTAGTAACACATCCACATTCATGAAGCTGGTAACAAACGGAAAGTCATATAACATTTGTGAAAAAAGTAGAAGATCAAATACGATGCTGAAATATGCAAGTATATCATGTTGGCTGTGTTCAAGTATAAACTTCCACAGGGCTGTTTAAAAGCGGATCTATATGCCCAACAGGCTGGTAATGAGGCTTAAAAGCAAATCTGATCATTTATTCCAGCCGGTTTATTCCCCTTCTCCACAAACACATCTACTGGATTCAATAAACACACTTCATATTGATCCTGAGCCACCCAGCAGCACATGCGTCTCCCTTAACTGCACTCAAATTTATTACAACTTTGCATGCCAAGCAGAAATAAAGAGACACACAATCACAAGCATGTGCGCACAAATGTACCCATACACACACTCGTACATATAAGGTATAGTTTAAATACCCAATGATTCCTCATCAATATGTACACAACTGTTCGATCTTTCCCCTGACCCTAATTTGCCTATGCAGTAATATCAGGGGGGTTGGGATGTGTGGGGAGGGGTTTCCCTCCTCATCTCTCCTCCTATCCCCCTCATGTTTGGACTTCGGAAAACTGTCAGCTGCATTGACACTGAACTTACCCACATGCCACCACACTGCCGTCCTCCAGCGCAAACAGAGTGTGTCGCTCTCCGCAGGCCACTTGAGATATTTTCAGAGATGATGGAAGACTCTGGAACAAACGCGGTGCCAGCTGGAAAAAAAATAAAGTTCCCAGTGAGGTGAAGAAATACACTGTATCTCTGAATTGCTCTCTAGTTAAGTTGGTATACTCCATCAGCCTGGCAAACATCCCAAAGACAGGCACAGCTACAGTAGATCCTCTCAGTGTAGATGAAGACAGAACAAGGTGAACAACAGAGGGAACAAGAAAGAAACAGCATACTCCTTTATGGCACTGAGCTGTGTAGATCTGATGTTTTTAAGTCCCTGTGTGTATGTCTGTCTGTGTGTGTTCATGCCAGAGCCACAAAGAAAAAATGAAACAGCCTATGAGAAGAAAAGAAAGCCTGGTTCCTCATCATGCGCTTGTTAGCTTGTCCAATCTATGGCAATCAGCACAGTCCCAGGGGTTGAAAGACACGAGATGCCGGGGAAAGGGAAGCCGAGGCTGAGGAAAAGATCAATACTGCACTGTGAAACAAGAAGTGTGGGCTATTTACTCTCCATTGATCTGATGATGCTGGAGAAACACCTCACTCAGCTATTAAATTGAGGGTATAAGTCTACTGTGGAGAGCTTTTTTTCTTCCTCTCTTTCTTTCTTTCTCTCTTTCTTCACCCCAAGGTCAAGAAAAAGCTAAAAACATCCACAAACAAACAAAAATGGATTGCTTGGGGCAGGGAAAGTAATTAATCTGCATTAAAATGCCAAGGGAGCAGGCACTAACTACCCATCTTAAGTGAAGTTTTGCTCAGAGCGACAAGAGACCCATGGCAGCGTAGGATGGACTACTAGAGGACACAGTGATAAATACGAACAGACTGCTAGCAGGGGGCCAGCAAAGCATCACTGGAGCTACTTTAAAGCTAGGATATCCACCTGCATAAGGCATTAAAAAAGAACAAATAGTGAACAGAAAGTTATGCAATCCTTTTTACAGCAGCGGAGTGAGGGGTAGGTATGGTGGTAGGATAGTATGAGAGGTAATACAGATAATAAATGATGGATAGATACAATCTATCTACAATGCAAATGATAAACAGGTTCAAGTGGAAAAAAGGCAGGCTCAAGAACAAAACCTTTTTTTTTTTCTTCATTTGGTTTTAATCCCTGTTGTTCAAATAAATCAATACTGTGATAATTTAAGTCCAGAAATTTTCAGGATATCATTTAATTTCGTGAAAGTGTAGTAACCCACTTAAAAGGCTGACTATTTTACCATACAATAGGACACCACTGTGCTGAAGCAAGATTCTTCCTCAACAGCATCCTAAAGTTGAAGGGCCATCACTTAACCACAGCACATTCAAACAAAATCAAGAAGGCCACATCCAAGAGCTGGTTGCCATTCCATCAAGTAGAACAGTACTTTGGAATTAAATTTTATTTTCTTTATTGCAATTTTCTTTGACAGAGAAACGGAAAAACCACATGAAGGCACAACATAAAATCAATGTGGTTTCACACCCTGTTAGATCTAACACTGTAGTTCATCACTGAGTCGGTGGTAACAGGAACGCACACTTAATGATGCTGCTATGAGTGCGCCGTAGAAAAGAAGTAAAGCCAAAGTCAGTTCCACACATTTTTTTTTTCATATTTACAACAAACTTTTTATTCTATTATACTAAAATAGTCCTCAGATGGAAGAAGATAAAATTTAAAGCCATAAAAATTAATCTGTGGTTTCCCAACGTAAGTCCAGTGGCTGAGCTGCTGCCATGCAGACATTTTTCGTGGTGTGAAACTCTTTCCCTCCATGCCTTTCTTTGCCTTTCTTCTACTCCTCAGAGGAGTAGCCTTATTGACTGTGTGGCTGTATTACAACAAGCAGTCTCTAATGACTCCCTGAAGACCTCTCTATCCCTACTGCCCGCCCTCCTCTCTCTCTCTCTCTCTCTCTCTGTTTCGCTCTCAGTGTCTCTCCTGCTCTTCAGGCTCCAGTTCAGCAGCTAATTAACCCTCTCTAATAGCGTAGATTACATTAGCTTTGAGCGTCTTGCACCCTCCACCGGACTCGCACTGCCACACAATGAACCCAGCCTTGCTTTACAAATCTCCCCCTTCACAAGAGCACAATTATGAATTCAAACAACTTCTTATCCACACTCACTCATCCAGGGACAGAAGCCCTCCATTGCAACCACCCACTCCTCCACTGCCACCCACCTCCCAGGCCTTCACACAGAGAGTAATGAGAGAACTGAAGAGAGGAGACCACACAACAAGATGGCCGTGAGGGGGGAGAGGGGTATCGAGGGAGGGAGGAAGGGACCCCTTTCGGGTAAATCCGAGAGGTCACTATAGGTGTTTCATTGGGTGAGCCTGCAGAAGCCCAGTGATAACCCTCCATCTTAACATTCCTATTCACAGCAGAATGGAATCTTAATTACTGTGGGCGGATAGAGCCAGAGGGGGGAATACCAGGACTAAATGGAGGTTTATGCTTTAAGTGGTCAAAGAGAGGGAATTAAAATGAATAACTTAAACCAGTAGAAGATGTTTTCTACACACCGACAAAATGGCCAGGGAACTCAAAAAGCTTAATGAAGAATTAAACATTGTTTTGTTTTGGTTGGTTTTAATAAAATTGCAGATTGTGATGCATCAAACTGCTCGATCAGTGGGTCCAATCACCAGAGGCCAATCATGTCTAAAAATATACTTCTCTTGGTGGGACAGGAGACTATTACACAGTGTTCAGCACTCTACTTTATGAATGTAAGAAGGTACAATGGTTGGTTAGTCATCTTTGATGTGATGGAGCTGAGCAGTATAACAGTGCCGTTAAACTGCAGGAGTCCAACCACAACTGTGAGAGTGTTCAAACCAATGGTGTACCTGGGAGGAGAGGAAGGCAGGCTGAATCAATGAGAAAAATAAATTTTTTTGAATTGGATGTTTTTTCTCTGTCTTACAGCACTTAGTGGTGTTTTAGGAATGATAATGAGATGAGATATGGGGGTGGTTAAAAAAAAAAAAAAAAAAAAAAAGAGTAGAAAGAAATAAAGTATGGGGGAAATGGATGTAATCTGTTCCGTCTAAATGTAAATTGGTACATTTGTAGTGAAAGGACATTCTCATGTTTCTTTGTCCGAACAAGTAATTTTCCCTCCGTCCCTCTTCTGTAAGGCTTGCCATAGCAGCATTTTCTGCAGCACAGAGCACTCTCCTTTCTATTTCAATAGGACAGCTCATTTGCTAGACTCCTAGGCCAAACTGCTGACTGGGGTTTTCAAGGCCGTGTACTTTGTGTGCGTGCGTGTGTGTGAGAGTGTGTGTGTGTGTGTGGGGACTGGAGTGTATGTGCACAAGCTTGTGCTAAAAGAGAGAAAATAGGGAGAGAACTGCATGAAAGAAGGATAGGCAAAATGGAGGGAAAGAGTGGGAGAGAGAACACATTGTATCATTAAGGTACTCAGAGATCATTAGATATATAAGGGCTCTGCTATGCAAGGTCAGGGCTGCTGTGTTTTTCTAGGTCGCGAGAGGAACAGTAAAACCAGTCTAATCAGCCGCTTCTTTCTCCTCTCTTCTCTCCTCTCTCTCCCTGTATCACTTCCTTTGGTCTTCCACCTAGAGGTAGTGTGGATTACAGCCCAGTTTATCCATGCCCCTGTATGTATTTACTAACATTATCAAGGCTTATGAGACAAGGACACGGTAAACCACACAAAAGGCACAGAGAGGCTTTGAGCTAGATATTGGCCTCATTATGGGGTAAAGTTGTTGGCTCCCTGTCTCGCTCCCAGGATGTACAAGGCTACTTTAACAGGTGCAGCACACTCCCTGACTTTCCAGTATTTTTCATTAAGGCCGTCCTGGAGTGGAGTTTAGCAACTGGCAGGCTGCACCAGTTAAGTGCCTGTATGTATTTCGGTGGTCCTAAACACCAACACAGTTTTTTCAGCTAAGATGGAAAAGGATGTGATTGAAAGACGAATCCAATAGGCACTACTAATTACAGTAGCTTACTCTATAAATGGTGCAGTTTGTGGCATTGGTTCATAAACTTGTACCTATTCAGCTAAACATCAAAAATAAAAAGTAAGTACTTAGACCAGGGTTGTTAAAGTACTTGTTTGTTTTTAAACAACATTTGACATTTGAGATTTTTTTCATAAAGTGGGTATAATCCTTTTTTTTTTTTTTTTTTTAAACACGACAACAAGGTCTCAAATGCCAGTGTAAAAACATGACAATGTGAAAGGGAATCACTCATAGTGATCAACCTAGAGAGAATTATCACCTGAATCTGCAGCTCCACTCAGCTGTACAGAGCTTTATAATGAATTTCAGCTCATTGCTTAGCTGACCGGCCCACAACTTGTTTTGGTTCACTCTCACCATTCTTGTAGTGTCATTTTCAGCAGCAGCGGGCAGCTGTTTTCAGCGTAAAAGCTGACTGCACCCCACCTGCTCAGCACCAAGAGGCAGATAGACAGTTAGTGACTAGCTGGTGGACATAGAGGAGCATTTAGGAGCTAAAGAGACGTATTTCACTCAGGAGTTGGTAGCGACCAAAACAGCTAAAAGAGAGTGAATATTGGACTTACATTCATCAGGTACCCAGAAATGTGACTTCAAATGTATGATACTGCTGTTCTGTAACTGCTAAAGTGTGTAATGTGTAAATATGCAAAAGTTGGCTAACAAGTATATCAACTTAAAAGGTGACAATGATGTTTTAACAACTATTTTCAGCTGCCCCCAAGTGGCCAAACAACTTGTTATTGCAAGTTTAAGTAAGATATTGAAAAAATAATAATAGGTATTAGTATTGAATAATCACCCATATGTTTAAAAACACATGCTCAACCCTTTCAGTCACTGTGACTAAGGTTCTCCCAAGTCCACTGAAGGACAAACTGCTGCTGGCTGTGGACGGCAAGGAGGTGACGCCGTTGGTAATGTGTTGTGCTCATCACGATAATGATGGATAGCTTTAAAACGGACCCTCGGCTTTATAAAGATGAATGTCCTGCTTGGCTTCTTACTCAGCACTTTGGCCTTTCCCCCACTCATTGTGCGCTTCATCACACAAACACCCTCACCCAGCCCAAGATGGAGATTAGCAAAGCCTGTCTGGGGA
The DNA here is from genome assembly GCF_002814215.2 of Seriola lalandi dorsalis. NCBI lineage: Eukaryota > Metazoa > Chordata > Actinopteri > Carangiformes > Carangidae > Seriola > Seriola lalandi. Next base: position 285,047 of record NW_019524243.1, read on the forward strand.
ATGGACCCAACTAAAGTCAATCAATCAAACTTGCTAATCAATCAAGAGAGGAGAACACACATCCAAAAAGCATCACCAGGCACTCTTTGCCAGTGTGAATCTTTGGTGTTAAGTAATTCAAATATCAGAACAGTGTATTGATAGAGGAGCATTTGCGTGCTTGTATGGGAGGAGATGAGAAGATGAAGAAGGAAAGAGAGAGAGGGAAAAGTGTGAAAGAGAAACAGTGTGTAAAAGAATCCCTCTGCTGCTCTCGACCGTCTCATTAGGCTAATGTTTTTTTATAAGGCACTTCAAATGTCAAGGCATTGGTGGATTTAGTGTAAACTTAAATTCCATTACCTGGCAGGCATTAATTGCTAACTGAGCCCAGGGATCTTTCCCCAGAGGCCTCTATGTTTCCTCTCTGTCATCTGGCTAACTATTCTGTCTAGACTAACTTAGAGCACCATAATCCACCATGGGGATCAATAAACTGCACATAATTCAGCTCCAATAATGAGCTTTCACTTCAACACAAGCGCCAGCCCTCTTCCCAAGGAACCGGCAGGGGCGTAAAATGATAATGTAATTATTAAAAGGACAGACAAAATGAGTAAGCACTTTCACACAGAGAGGGAGGGCGAGCCCGGCCTCAATTAGACACACTTAAAGCTATCATTGTTATTCGAGACAAAGCTAATCAAGGAGGAGATACAGGGGCATCCATTTCAGCAGGTAATGGAATGACGCTCGCTGGCTCTCCCATTTCCCCAGGCTCATGATGTTATAAAGGCCGCCCTACAGTCACGCGTGAGTGGGCAGTCTTTAATGGACTGCAATGGATGTGGCTTATTCCTCCAATCAGAGACACACAGGAGGGGACTTAAATGGAGAAGTTTAAGATTCACACTCCCTAACAGCAACACATAAAACCACGAGTGTGAGGGATTATTTTACATCTGTATTTTCCATTAGTTGTCAAGGAATAGGAAAGTCACATTTTGTATGTGTTGCATATTGAAACAACTTTTATTCGCTATGAAAGATTTAAATCTCTGCATTGTCAAAGCATATTATTCACGCACTATCCTTGCCATGGCATCCACAGACCAAACTAGCAGCTGCCTTTTAGACAGGGCATGAGAAATGTAGTGTGTGACAACTTAAGGTTTAACCTGGAGCCTTATCTGCTAACTACTCTTTCTCCGATTTTTATGCATCCTTGAACTCCAGTGAAATCAAGAGAACCTAGTTTGTTTTTTACACCCAAGTGCTCCTAATTCATCTGGATGCTACAGGGGGTCCAGGATGGATAAATCAGGCCTTTACGGAAGGGTTGTTCCTACTGTTTATCTGCTGGTGACATTTGCTGCACAGCCCCAACCACACCATAATTACCCCATTTATTCACTAAACAGGAATCATGCCTGGCAGGAACCCCCTGCCACAAAGGTCGCAGGACTTAAGGCTATATTCAGTCTGCAGAGTTCAATGGGCATGGCTTTATGAAAGGACTCCATTCATTTGAACATCAGCATGGGTTCACTTTAGCATGGTCTAAAAGAGGATAGGGGCTAAACTGACTCGTCTCAATAGCTGGAACAAAGAGCATCATGGCTGATGACAATGATGTATTTACAGCTGACTGCACAAGCTTTCCTAACACACGGCACACCTTGGCACACTTCGAATGTCAGAGTTTCCATAGAGGACTGGCATTTGGAGTGGATTCTCCTGCCCCTCGAGCGGATAGCTATCCATATCCCAATGAAGTAGACTGTCAAGGGAAAATGACACATGAAAAAAATAAAAAAGTACACATCTCAATGATTCTATTTACTGACATCATTCAGTATGTATTGTGTCTCTATTGTGTCATTACTTTGTTAAAAGGCAATTGTATATTAGGACATTTACCTCTCTTTCCCTCTATCTATCTCCCAAATCAGATAGATTTGCTATTTTATGACGCTGATTGTCTTGAGGACACACCCAAATTCAGCATCACAAGGGAAGTGCCAATTAAAACTATGGATACTGTTTTCCTGTTGCTTGTTGTGCAACTCTTTAGCTGCCTCGAGTCGTGCATAGTCTTATCTGTCAAAGACAGTAAGCACAGATGGATGACGAGTGACAAAGGGATATTCGGTTGAGGTTGTGCAGTAATGAGTGTCACGTGACTCCCACGTTCAAATTTCAGACGGCCTCTCCCGATCCTAAAGCTGCAATCAACAGTGGGCCATCTGCAACACTGCAAATTAACATAATTGGTGTACATTACATGCTTATAGAGAGTACATTTTTATCCACTATTCTTCACCCTTAACAAGATGAGCTGTGGAGATACTGGGAGAGCAACACTGTTGATTAGGCACAGATAGCAGGAGTAGACAGTGAGACTTGTTGTCTTGGTGAAAATGGATGAACTGACAATCAGAGTTTGGTGAACAGCCAGGTGTTGGGGCCAGAGTGCAAGTAGGCCAGTGTGCATCTGACACAAGCACCTTCCATACACCTGGAACTGGGGCTGAGGTGATCGACAGCCTAGCCATCTTGTCAGACAGCTCACAGATAGAACGCAGACAACACTTAGGCCTCTTCCAGCTGCTCTACCAGAATAAATTGAACTTGATTAGAATTAATCACGCCCAACCATGAGCAATTTGCAAATATCAGGGAAAATATTCAAGGAAATCTGCTTGGAAGATTGTAGCGGTGAACAAAGGAGAAAAACTCAATTGAACCAGTGCACCCTAGTTTTGACAATGTGCCTTGCACATGCAGCATTTTTTCCACTAAAAACGCAGACATTTGGACGTGTAACTAAGAAGGCATTAATTTTATTAAGAGTGCACTTCATATGTGGCATGTGACTGATTGGATGAATTACCTACAATCCAAGAAAGTTTCAGCTTTGGTCAAGAGTTAACTGCTTGTACATCAACTCAAGTTATCTTTTAGCTGCCTATACAGTACAATACATTATAGTCTCAATTGCCCACTTAGCTAAAGCACTGGGAGATATTTTTGCTGGCAATTTACCAGTTGCAATCCAACAATACATCCAAATGGTGCACATGGGTGGGCACACGTAGGCAGCGCCACTTCCCATATTAAAGGTTTCATGATGCTGCACATCATTAAAGAAGGTGTACGATGAAACTGTCATGATAAAGTCGCATCAGTCACATTAATAGATTTCATTCAGGATGAAGAGGGAAGAAAGTCACCATAAGTTAGCCGTCTCCTTCCCTGTGTACACCATGAAAAGATGTAGTATGCAAACTGCCTGATTTTAAACTTGTATCTAATTGTCTCACGTCATGGGTCTGGGCCAGGGCATTGTTGCTTGAAGAATAAATTGGGTAATTCAATTAAAGTGCTTTCCAAAGACACATCATAAGTGATGGAGAATGACTCTAACCCAGGCCTGAACTCCGTGTCCCCCCCATCGCTCCGCTTGCCTGACAAATGGATGGCGGTATATAATTGAAACACATTGCTGCCAGCGTAGGTCAATAACATCGCTCTCTCTGCTCACCAGCACCAGATTAACAGACTCTATTTTATCTTCCCTCAGCCTGTCCCAGCTTGACAGAGCGGGAGCGTCAGCTGCTTATCCATAAAAGAGGCCCCTTATCTTGAAAATAAACAAATACATAAAGTGCAACAGCCTGCTGTCTGTCCAAGCAGTTAAGGGCTACTTAGTTTAAGGCAAACATGTGGGCAGTGTTTTGTTTAACACATCATCATATGAGATGAAGCACAGCTGTCACCACCTCATGTCAGTTGAGAAAACATGGACAGTGTTTTCCCACTGGAAAAATTCTAGATTCTGAGAGAAATTAATTTATAATTTAAATTTTTAAACACAATAATGTGGATTTCTTAAATTTTTCTGATTTCTCTTTATGTGCAAACAATTTCCAGTAAAATGCATCATCCATGTGCCATCTTTACGACCGGTGTCATTCAAAGTCATTCACCAATGTGAGTCTAAAATCAAGGGCAAGATGTGTCTTTGGACAATGAGTAAATTGCGATGGCACTAAATAATTAACATATTTGAGAATAATTAAAGACCTTTACTTCTGTAGATGTGTAATGCAAAGCCATCACTGTTTATGCATGATAAACATTGAGGATTAATTAGCTTAAGCACAAGTGTAATATGAAGCTAAAATGGGTGATTATATGTATTTAAGCCCAAGCATAACAAATCTACTGGCTTAAATTAATTTGATAAACAAATGGGAAAAGCAGGGTTAAGGTTCAAGGGTAAAAAACTCCATTATCTCCCACTCCTCACTCTGTGCTTTCATGTAATTATATGTTAGGTTAGACAGAGTTAATTGAATCTGGTCCATTCAATTTGTTTACAGTTTAGCCATAAGGATTGGAAGCAATAATTCCTGACTTTCAACATGAGAATAAATGAACAAGTAGCCTCAAAATAAATTCCTATAGGGGTTATATGCACAAAGAGTTGTGTGTTTGTGTGACTGAGCATGCATGTTAAAACAAGTGTGTATGTATTTTTTGTATGGACTTTAAGCTTGTGTTTATGCATGTTCCCACATGGAACACATACAAATTAGCCATGGCTGGATATTCAATTAAGTCCTTTGTCAGGGGTCTATGTAGGGGCGGGACAGGATGCAGAGTACAGTAATCCGTGATGCACAACAAGGTGGCAGCTCCATTGTCTGTCTGACGGAAAGAAATTATTTGCAGGCGTGCTCGACCAACAGATTAAACCACTGTTGGGGGGCGAGATAAGATGGCAGCCAGCGGTATGGAAGGTACCTCCTCTTCCAGCTCAAACAATTCCTTTAATCCATTCCCTTCTCACAATCAGGTTTTTTGACATTACTTTTCAGCATCCCACACACTTACTCTCTCCCTCTGTCCCCTCGCTCAGTCCACCTTTCATCGAGGAGGAAGGCTTTAAGCATCATGTAAATTAATTTGTGCATTATATTAGAAGCCCCAGAGCCAATGTTGAAGAGACTTTCACTGTACCTTTATCAAATGAACTAGAGTTTTACCATTGTTTCTCTTCGTGTCCTATTTGGCTTTCAGTCTGTGTAACTCCCAGCCAGATGCATTACTTAATTCAATGCTCACTGCCTGCTTCTCTGCCAGCCACAAGGTTCTGTCCTCCCTGCCAGTACTGTACCTTTTCATAGTATTTTATTACTGAATCATGACCTTGGCGGCATTACTTTCAGTTGAATGAAATCACAACTATATAGATTCACACTACAGAGCTCTGACCTTAAATGCTGTCATTGTCATTGTTAAACTATATTACAGCTTCTCTTGGACTAAAGCTTAAATACTGGCTCTCTAACTAAACCACATATACTCCACCTTTTACCTGAAGTTCCACTTTTGTAAGGTTTCCTGATAACGTATACTTCATATAGTGTGCAGAGTGCTCAAAGTATTCAAGGATTAGTTCCTCTGAAATACCAGGGTATTGCATGTTTTCATAATCCTTGCATACAGAGTAAGAACCTGTTTCATTATGTGTCAAATGCTACACCTCCCCACTTTTGAGAAACTATTGAGCCAGAACAGCTGCACTCACACAGACAATATTTTCAATATGAGGAAGCATTTAAATCAGAAAGATCTGACCAGAGTATTCAGTGTCACATCAGTGTCACCAGGTTAAGCCACCTGAGCAAGAACACCTTAACAAAGTTATACTAAGCAGTAATCTCAGTTGTATCACAACAAGTAGAATAACCAATAGTGGGAATTATGATACAAAATAGTTCAAGTCAAACACAACATACAGTATGAGATGATAAATAAGTGCTGTACAGGTTGATTTACACGTCAAATGCACCTGTAGGCTACATACAGTAATTTCTCTAGCACTGTTGCTGAATTTGGAAAAGCTTGTGCAAGTGTGTGCCAACAGTTGGGTATTAAGTGTTCTTGTATGGACCACCTCCTGTAAGCATTGATCAGCCACATCCTCAAACATCCACGCTATGTTGCCAGAAGGTACCACCAACAGCTGTTTGTTCCAGGGGCAACTGCGTATTTTAAATTTGCTTAAGTAAAAATGATTATTGCCAATTAGATGCCCATTAATTGTGCAAGCATGGGATGCTGCCAGCTGTTTACATAGGGGAGAAAAATAGCCCTTCTTATTTAATTTTTCCCTCAAAGCCAACAGCATCGTCTCTCTCTTCCTCTGTGTTTTATTACACATAAACATGTACTGTAAATTCAACAGTGACATGAGAGATTAGTTTCAAATACTGTATATCAAAAGTAAATGAATGAGTAACCAGTGTGGTGCCCTAATAAGGTGTTTTGTTTTTTTTTGCCTACAGTAGCTGAAATTGCAAAATAGAATGAATCAAGTGTGTAAGAGCGAAATCTGTGCTTTAGGCAAAGCTCTGAACAGTGAGCAAGCAAATTAATGATTCTAACTATACTAGACTACAGTTGTTATCTGAAAAAAGAAGCTGGTTTAAGAGTTACAGGACAAATACAGAGGTGACTGTTCAAGATACTTTTGTGATTGATTCTCATAGAAGTAAAAAGAAGGAAAAAAAAGAAAAGCTATACAAATAAAGACACTATATTCATAACTTCAAGGACACCTCCTTCAATGTTTATAACTAGAAATCCAAACCAATATCACCATTCAAATACATAAACTATTGTGAAAAGTCACATCTAAAAGTTTTTCCAAAGCTTGTAACCTACCTAAGCAGAACATTACAGCTATACAGTGCTGAACTGTTGCTGAATTTGTGATGAATGGTTGTCAGCTGCTCTGGAAATCTGGACGGCTTTAACCTGACCCCACAACAATAGCCCTGGACCCTCAGCTTGTGCCCCAAACCGGCAGAAAGAGCTGAATTTAGTCTTTTCAATGGTTAGCATCTGACCCAGGCGTAGCCTGCTGAGTCTCCAAACAGCACACTTTTATTCCCAAAAGCCCAGTCCCTGTTCAGCCTTAACCTAGGCTTCCTGAAAGAAGCATCTATTGCAGGTGTCATTAGTTTACCTCTGACCTTTTTCTGAGCCGACCCTATTAGAGGAGTAGAGACTGGACACAACCTGTCTCACCTCTAAAGATTTGCGCTGAGCAAGCTGATGCTGCAATTGTGAGTAGACGAGAGGGATAAATAGCATTCAAGCTGCCATGCGAAGCCCTGCAAAAGACTGTAGAAAAGATAAATGAATGTTGAAATCGAGAAAAATTATTCAACCATTTACAACCCCTGCTAGCACATCACTGTTATTCTATTTGTCTTTCACCACTTAAACTGTAAAATCATACAGAGTGCTGCGACCATTTCTCTCTCCGGTTTGTTGCCTCACTTCCACAAAATAACACATCATTGGACAGATAGCATCAATTCTGCCCACGGTAATCCCAGCACCTCTGGTTGTATCACTCATTCAATTTCAGCCGCTGGCTACAGCAAACATTACACACTGCATCAAGATTACCAGAGAGAGGCAGGAGGGGGAGAGAAGAGGAAAAAAAAGAGCTGTATCCATCATGTCATGATGCCCCTGTTATTGTGACAGATCAAATTCAGTGGTGTGTGTGTGTGTGTGTGTGTGTGTGTGTGTGTGTGTGTGTGTGTGTCTCCTGTGTCTGTCTGTGAGGGATGCAAACTGTGGTGTCCTAGGCTGGTGTGGTCAGCATCCATGTGACTGTGGATGTTGTGAGTAGATTTGTGAGGGTTGCCTGACTTAGATGACCTCCTTTATACAGTAGCTGGGGCCCTGACCGCCATGCTTGTTTTAGCTGCTGCAATTAACCTTGTGTAGTTATAACCCTGCAACCCCACCCACTTAGCTGAAGGGCAGAGGGAACAAAAGAGAACTGGCAAGAAAAGTGATTGAAGAACATGGAGGGAAGAGACAGGTGAATATATAGGGCAAAAATAGATAAGAAAAAGAAATAAAGCTAAAAACAAAAAAAGAGTCCAGGAAGAGCTTAACAATTTTAATGATGTGGGAGCTAGAGTGAGGAAGAGATTGGAGCTTTGGTTGCTTTCCTGCCTGCCTGACAGACTGGCTGGCTGCATGCCTGGCTCATTGGTTGGTTTGCTGTACTGTTTCTCTCCTCTGGGGGACATGGGTTTGCAATGCTGGCCTTTGAGAGCAGGGGGAAAGATGAAGAGGCAGTGTCAGGCTGCCTTTTAATGGTCAGGAGTGTGGTTAGTTCCACTGACTCAGGCCTCTCCCCCGTGACGCTGGGTCCACTCCACATAACTGGCCATAATTCAACTCATTTGGCAGTTTGAGGTCTCGGAGGTCTAGGGATAAAAAGTGTGGAGAGGCCTAATGGCAGACGGAGGGACCAGCTGAGGGCACTTCTTACGAGATCTCCGCAGGAGAACATTTCTGGAGCAGACCCTGGAAACCACAACGATCCATTAGCTACTGAACAAGAGGAACAGGCAAGGCGAGGAGAGAAACAGGAAAACAGAGACTGTTGCAGCTCTACAGGTATGGTATAGGTTGTCGTACAGACGCAATGTAAACGCCTTCTGTCTTTGTGGGAGTTTAATTTTTTTTTACATTTAATACACACCGATTAAAAAGATTAAAATTGCTCCATCTGTGTCATCAGTGCAAGCTTGTTTACATAATAATTTTATGGCCTTCTGTCTTTAATAGCTCAGAGTCACCTCTACATATTCATCAACGGCACAGTTTGCATACTGTATTGAAACTTAAAGATAAATCCTAAAAAATCCCTGAATCTTCATAAGGAGGAAAAACTGGACTAACTTTCAAATGCAAAGATACGAACGCAAGGACATATACGCACATGATATCTGACAACTGCTCATGAACCCCTGTGTTTAATCTGTTGGTGTTGATTGGGAGCGAGATGGAGTTAAGAGGTAGTTTAGTGATGTGGTTCAAAATGGAAGCACTACAGCATCTGTGGTGAACATTTACAGGGAGAATCCACCACCATCGCAGTGAGTCTCTGTGGCTCTGCAGGGCGCTATGCCTCCTAAGGGGTATTAATTGAGATGTTGAAGGAGTAAGTGGGATGGGACTGAGGAGGGGCACAGTGTGTGTTTCATAGGAGAAAGAATATTTTGGCAAATTCCAGTCTGGGCATGTTTTCGGAGGCCCTTTGAGATGGCATAGTGAGAGCATCTGTGTGTGTGAGTGTGAGAGAGAGAGAGAGAGAGAGAGAGAGAGAGAGAGAGAGAGAGAGAGAGAGAGAGAGAGAGAGAGAAAGAGATATTCCTGAATGTGTGTATGTGTGTGTGTGTTGTGTAAATGAGAGAGAGCCCTGCTGACCCCAAGTTAGAGTGTTCTGGCTACACAATTAAATGGTGTTGAAGCATGAGAATGAATAATCAATCTGCTTTATTATCACTGATGTGAAAATTATAATACTGGTGAAAGTGGCTAAGAAGGTTCAACACAAAAGCCTACAACAGAATTGTATGTGTGTGTGCATGTGTGTGTGTGTATTTGTATCATATTTCGTGAATACTTTTAACTTACAGAGAAAAAACAGGTAGGTCACAGGGTGTCCGTATATGCAAAAATATTATTCTGTCTGGCAGAAATATGTCAGTTGAGTATTACACACTCAGATGTACCTCAATTTGCTCATATGCAGGAAGCAGGCATCATCATTGTATCATATCAAGATGGGGGGATGAAGGAGGAAAAGGTTTAAATTTGACAAAGGGAGAGGTTTTCCAGACCAAGTGGGTGTAATTTTGGGATTAGGATTCTCTGTATGCTGGTTAGGGGACATGTATATGATGTGAAGGTTAATCACAGGCTGCAGTTTTGTAATGCTAGTCGTCACTGCACTGCAGTGCAATCAGCACTGTGAGAAAATAAGTGGGTCACAATGCAAGACCTTGATTGAAATCGCGGTGATTATAGTGCGGCTTCAGCTCTGATTTTGTGGGTTTCCCAACATCTGTCCTCGAGAGGAGGAACCCATATGAATGAAAATAGACACAAAATATAGAAGTGTAAGCACGCCTGCAGAGATGCTTCATTGGTGCACACACGTGCATGCTCCCACTTCACAATGCACACATGTGCATATCCACACAAAAAAACAACCATTAAGCCTCACATCCTGTACATTGTGTGCTTTCTTTGTCTATTTAGAAACACCACACACACAGAAAATGTATAATGTAGGCATTGTTTTTTACTGAACCACTTGTCTTGACTATTTATTTCTCCCCATTATTGAGGAATATAGGATATTGAAACAGCATAAAATGAAAATCATACTGGTAACATTAACAACAAAGATTTCTGCCCTGTATGCTAATTATAATCAGCTCTACTTAAAGCAAAGAAGAAACAGATAAACTCTCTTTTTTTTCTTCTTCAGAAAGGCTTTCCTTTTACACTAAATGCATCATGGCTATGGTGAAACTATGAACTTCAAAACACTGCAGTTAACACATCACAGCTCAAAAAGCATATACAATAGAGACATGTCGCCAGAGTAAAAAGACAAAATAAAAACACAAAGACAAATATTCATAAATCTGACCCTTACTCTCACCATCAAACAAAAATATGTAATATTTGCTATCATAACAAGTACTATGCTCAGTATAATGAATTAAAATTTGTATTTAGTGATAGAGTGAAGAAGTGGAGTAACTGCATGATCAATATAGTTTTTCCTTTTTTTCCCTCCTGTTCCTGCCAAGTTCGTTGGGAGTCTATGTGAAAAACAAAGTGCAGGGTGAGGGAAACAATGCTCATGCCATTTAACAGCAATGTGAAATCAATATATGTTCTGAAATGGCAGGAAAAAACATCATTGTAAACTAGTTATTGACGTGTTAAAGTAATTTACACTTGCTAGTACAAGACAGATCGTGGCAATATTTATTTAGCTGGCAAGCTGGCGGTGGGAAAACGATACAGCAGCTGCAGCTATCACCAGATGCTGGTGTTACAATGTCCGTCCATCAAACCGTCCCCCGCCCCCACACCCCACCCCTTTTCCTACTCTATACCCTCCTCCTTCACTTTCCCAAATGGCTGGCTCCCTTTTCGCTGCAACCTGACAGTCTTAAAACAACTGTATAATTAGAGCTGCATCTGTCACACAGGTTTATCCTGGCTCTCTGTTTGGGAGTCACAGACTGTGGGAGACACTTGAGGACACAGCACAGGAGCAAAGGAAGGAACGGACAACAATACTGGCCCACAAATTACTGTTTGTTCACTTATGTGAATGCTGTAAATGAGGTTCTTAAATGAACAACAAAAAAAGATGCCATTTCAGTTTCAGTCAAATTAATGGATTTTACATATAATGAAGTGCTACTGCAGATAGGGAGAAACACCTAATGGCACACCATCAGACAACATTTGAGCAATGTAATTAGTCTAAACCAGAACACCACTCTATCGTAGCAACCTCCAAAAAAAAGTGAAAAAGAAAAAAGCCAAAGGGTGGAAAAAAAGAGGAAATATGCAGCTGTATGGTGAGCTATCCCACTATCAGCTGCTGCAATTAGGGAGCACAATGTAAAATGTCAAAGCGGATCTGTATCATCGGCAGCCCTGTCACAGGAAAAGGCCAGGAAGAGTGGAGGAGAGGAGAAGCGCACAGTACGGCAAATCCCATCGGCCGAGCCTGTTTTAGTAACATGAGAGGGAAGATCGTGTAACGTTATGGCAGGACAACTCTGGGACTCTAGTTCAGATGCTGTCCTGTCACCCTACTCCTATTAGGAAGGGATAGAAACAGAAAAAAATATGATTAAATGGCAATATGCATTAGTCTTCTGCAAGTTGATGAAATGCAAGAGGGCAAAAGTGCACATCAGGTAGGGATAAATGTGCAAATGTAAATCACAAAAGGTGTGCATAAATCACAAAAAACTAATAACAGTTCATGAAATAAGGACAAATGTTTAATCTACTTTGGTGATAAGCACATCCAAATTAATAAATCAAGTAATGCATAATAAGCAGTACTTTTTAGAATGACTATTTTTGAAAAAGAATTTAGAAATAGAGCTTTGGTGATATTTCTCCCTTTAAATTACAAAAATAATTATATAGCATTTGCTCATTATTTCTGAGGAAAGGATCTGAATAAAATGGATACAGTCAGAATAAGATCAAATAAAATGGAATATGTTCTAAATTATACCAGATAAAACAGTTTTCCTCTCCCATCCTGACTGAATTGCTTTCACGCTCCCACTTTCCATCTATATTAGGAAAATAATGGTGACGAAAGATGCCTTTTAATTTTCGGCTCAGCATCATTTTGACATGTGTAACTGATGAATCTCCACAGGATATAATAAATCATTTGCAGATTTTCCTCCCGTTTTTGATCAAGTTGGGATGACCAGACTTCTGCCCAGACTCATTACATTTGGGGAGCAGATTGAATGCACGCCTAGGCATGCTCTCTGTTATTGTCATTATAAACTCTGCTCAAGCTTCTGAGCAATTGTAGAATTATCACCTCTACACATAGGCTCACACTAGCAGATATCTGTGTTCACACATAAACACATGGGAAGCAATTATTGTATTTGTTTGAAGGAAAGCACACTCCTGATACAAATTTATGTCTTTGTCTCTCGTCTAGGTTAGAGGCTATGATCTCTGCATTGTCATGAACATGAAACTGCCGGACACTTGATGGCTCTTAGGGACAGAGTGGGGAGCATTTGAAAGATCGTGCCTCCTTGGTGGACCAACAGTACTGTAACACTGATTTGCAGGCATGAGGGACCACAGCATAATATAAGCTCCCTCTAGTGGCTTTACAGTAGATTGCACGAGAAAGAGTGGTGGTCAGTGCAGTGGAAAGAGTCATGTCCTTTTTTGGTATTAAGGCTTGTTTCAGTTTGGAAATGCCTGCGTACACTAATAAATGGGGTTTATTTTGTAAAGCAGTAAATTCTCCATTTCGGACTAGTCACTTATGTAAATGTGTAGGCAAAGTAGAAGAGGAGAATGTGAAAATATCTTTAGTGAAATCAAAGTGAGCAGGGGAGGCATGAGCGAGTGCAGTACGTGTGTGTTCGTGTGTTGTGCAGGGACAGCTGCCTGCCGAAGGAGACAGTGAAGGTTCACTCGCAGTATCACAGAACCCCCCCCCAGCTGGGCTTGCCACTAAGGAACGGAGATGCCCAGGGAGAAAGATAAAGAGAGGGAGATGTGGAGAAAGTGTGAAAGAGGCAGCAAAAGCAAGAGAGAGGAAAAGAGGAAGCATATGAGAAAGGGGGAGAGGGTGTGCGTATTCATATTTTGCCACAAGCATTTCAAAGGCTACGTCTTGCCTACAACACATCTGGGAATGAGAGTGAAAGTTGAAGAGTTCCTCCTGCTCTTTTCTTTCAATTCCCCCCCCAAACCTCTCTCTCTCTCTCTCTCTCTCTCTCTCTCTCTCTCTCTCTCTCTCTCTCTCTCTCTCATCTTGGCGGCTGCTGTCCATCTGCCCCCTCCTTGACATCAATTTCACTAGTTTTGTGTTTTGTTTAGTTTAAAATAAAACATAATTCCCCGTTTTATTAATCAAGCACAATTCCATCATTCCACTGGTTTACTTTAAATTCAGCAACAATATCAGCCACACCAATAACACTGAGGAAGAAACAACAAAACTAAACTAGGACAGTGTTTAATAGTAGTGCGAGTCATTTAGAAATCACCTGCACCAGCTGTCTAAATATGAGACTGTCTGGGGCAAGAGACATCAGCGGATCTAGGCTTTTTCTATAAACACAGAACACAGCAGAATGTTCAGAAAGTGAATACTGATACGGAGCGCTGTGATTCCTCTGAAGAGGCGTCGGCAGGTTAAGAGGATACCTTTTTCTCTATATATTTCTACTGTTTTAGTCACGGCTGTGTCTTCTTTCCAATTTCTTTTTTTTCCTCTATCTTCCTTTCTTGCCAAGGTTTATCCCTGAGGTGTCCTCTGGGGCTACCTACTGGATAAGCCATTTGAAATGCATTTTCTAAAGAACCTTCCGTTCCATTTTTGAACTGCTGCTATCTCTCAAAATGTCCTTAAGAAAAAGTGTGAGAGAAAGAACGCTAGCAAATGTTTTAAAGTACTCTCGCTGTACTTTTGTGTGTAGTTTACTCATATAGAAAGAAGCCACAGTTTCCCAGCAGCAGTGTGATACAGACTTCTGGGACTGTGATCTGTGCTGGCGGGCACTGCAGAATGTGACCTGCTCCGAGAGAAACCTCCACTGCGCCAGTATTGTGCAACTCAACAGGGGCTGATGGAAAGGCCAAGCTCATAGGGCAGAGTAGGAATTTGGATGAGATCATCCACTGGTAAAACTGAAAGTTTCTCCATAAGTCCAGTACATAGGATGTTATTTTAATTTAGAATGATTCTAAATTACTATAGAAACTACTATATGACTGATTGAAAAAAAGTATGTAGTTCGTCATGATTAAAAGAAGGATGACATGACATAAGGAAATATACAGTATGACCCAATTACCGTATGAATTTTTGACACATTAATTATTCCCCAAGCAAATACAACATACCAGTGGCCCCCACAATGTCCTATGTTTGCATATTTAGTAATGCACTTCCTGCACAGTATCTTAAAATATTTGAAAGGGCAATCTAGAGACCTAAAGCCATGATCAGTCAGTTCCCATAAAGTGCATCACTGTGCCACATCATGGACTGCAGCCTGCTCTGTCAACCAATTATGCCAATTACAGCCAGAAACCCCTGTGGTGTTTTGATAAGACCTTCCACCATTTCTTCCAATGAAGCAATTTGTTCCAGTATTTGTTTACAGAGAGAGGCTGTGACTCGCAGCGAAAATAATATTTGTTATCTCCATTTGCCATCAGAGCAGAGTGAATCCACCACTGGCTAATCTTAACCTGGCTTTCTCATTGAGGTTTAATCTGGTCATGGCAACTTAGCATCTAGTATGCAGCGTGTGTGTATGTGTGAGGGTGTGTGCAAACCTGTGTGTGCATATTGTGTGTTTGCATGTGCGGAGGGTGCAGAGGAGAGAGACAGACAAGCCAGTCATTCTCTTCCTGCCCCCTCCCCCCCCATCCATGTCAAGAACCAATCACGTGTGAAAACTTGCCTTAACTTCCCTTGCCTGTGTGACTACAGCGTCAGACAGAGTTTGACAGATCTGTGCGCCACGGAGGCGTCTCCCCGCCATTTGGCATGCCATGCGCGTCTGGTGCGCTGGAGACTGCCTGTCAAACGCCTATGAGTCGGTGGCGCAGCCAGGGACCCTACGGAGCGCCAGATGGGCCATTAAGGTAGTATTAATGTAGATGCCATCGCTTTTCTCCTCTGACTGGGACATGCTCTCTCGAACTGCGAGCAGCTGCTGCCATTTACTAGGACAGCTTCCTGCTAACTTTGGCCAACTGGCATCATCACTGACTGACTCAATGTAATGATACACTTTTTCTTCTTCCCACTATACCTGTGACTTTTGTCTTTCTTTTCACCCTGCCCTCCCTTTCCAGAGGTTTTAACTGGATAAAGCTGATTACTTCCAGCTTTTCCTGCCACCAAAGTGTTACAGACACACACTCCTGCACATGTAGGCAGCGATTTCCTCTCCCTTTCTCTTGCAGACACACATACGCACACGCACACACACACACACACACACACACACACACACACACACACACACACACACACACATAAAAACACTCTAATAGGAGTATAGAAACTGGATCCATCTGTACACCCACTCTTAAGCTCATAATCAAGGCATGATATTCAGTAGTGTACGGTTATTTCTGTTTATGCCCTACTGAGTGCTAATATCATGCTTTAATTGAGAGAAAATTGGCTGTTGGCAAGAAACAGAAAAGAAGGTTACCAAAACCCCAACCATGGATAAGTGTTGCAATCAGTAATATTCTATTTAGTTAAGTAGCCTAAAATGGGATGTTTTGAGATCATTATTCAAATCACATTGACAAAATCCTATTATGAGAATTAGTTTTCCAGAAGGAAATGTACAGAATTATTGATGTGTAATAAATGTGCTTTCTGCATTACATACACTAGGGGCATATTAGGAAACAGTGGGGCATACGATTCAAACTGAAACAAGGTCACAAACACCATATTCTCTCATTCACTTAGAAAATAATGCATATTTCAAGTTCAAACTTTGTATAACATCTAACGGTAAAAAAGAATGGCAAAAATGAAATATGCCTATAGTGAGTTCCAGAGTGCAGCAGAAGTCATCACACTGAACAATTTCAACACTGTGGCCCCAAACAAGTCAGAGAAGGAGTGAAGAGTCAGAAAAGATGGGTTTGTCTTGGTACTTTTGAAAAGACACAGGATCTCCAGAGGCACAGGTTAGCCTTCCTACACAGCTGAGACTACATCCCTCTGTTCCCTCTCTTCCCTGTCTCTCACTTGCCTTGCCTCTCATTTTTCAGCAGAGCCCAGGGCCTGAGTGGAGGAACAGAACAAGCGTCCTTTGAGGTGCCCCTAGGGGAGATGGGTATAGTAGTTTAGGTCGCTGTACACCCACACTGAGTTCCCACGTACTGCATAACTTGTAACTGCAGTGTAACAATAGACAAGCGATAGAACTATATACTATATACCGACTTTATTGTCTGCCAGCCTCTCACTTACTTTCTCCCTCTCCCTCAGTCTCCCTCTCTCTCAGCAGCATCAGCCGGAGTGAGATGTGGGGGAGGGCCATCTATGTTTGCGTCTCAAGAGGCAGCTCAGATGAGGACTACAGGGTTGGCATCACCGGTGGTCAGTGTTGAAATCAAACGCACCGTCACCGAAGCGCAGCAAACGCTTATGCTCCTGCACAGCCGTTAGTGTACTTGTGGTATCAAACTGACACCTTCTCCCTTGGCTGCTCCTGACAAGGAATTTCCTCGTTTAAAAATTAGCTGTACCATGCCAAGAGGACAGCGGCAATTTGTACAGTTGTGAATAGATTTGATTTTGAGTAGATGAGATAAATGTTGGTGATGAATAACAATATGCAGGTCCAGAGGGTACAAATGCAAGACACTCATACAATATGACCAATGACAAAAAATAACATTATCCTTTGTTGATGACCTTACAGTGTAGAATGAATATTGAAACAGCTGTCTGTCAACTCAGCCTGATTTGAAGGTAATTTCAATAGCCTCTTCAAAAAAATTACTAATCAACCTCTTCCAAAAACACAAACCAATTTCTTCATAGTTGATTGAGAATAACAATTGCCATTTTGGTACTTGGACTCAATGAATAGGGTCAGCTTTTTATCTGGGTATCTACATATTGAAAAAGAAGAAAACTGGCACTAATCAGCATGTCTGCCAAGTAACCAATGCAGCAGAGAGAACCACATGCATTATTGTGTGTCTTTCCGTCAGCCTGGCAGACAAGATTAAGAAGCACACAGTTACTGCAAAGTAAACTTGAGGATGAGGAAACAGTGTCTGTATATCGATGTGAGATGGCATAGGGATCTATTTCCCACAGCTTTATCCAGGAAATCCAACCTGCGATGAACAGGATCAGTTCCTTTATTTACAAGGCGCATGTTATTGCTTTGCCATGCAAACGCTTTCAAAAGCACTGTAATGCCATCCCGCTATTGTGGGGGAATGATCGCTGCACCAGGACAAGCAAGCCAGGCTTTGATGGGTGCAGAATAAAGGTGTTACAGAGCTAAGCAATGTGTGTGTGGGTGTACTGCAAATAGGTTATTTTGGATGTTTTTTTTTTAGAAGAAAGGCGGTATTACTGAGGCCTATTGGTGCACCTAGGTATACTTCCAACCAAGGCGATTAACATGAAAGGAAATATCTAATGTTATTTTCCACCGCTGTGAAGAGAGAAGCAGAGAAAAGCCTGTAATCACATTATTATTTGTGTCGGAGATCAAGATCAATCAGGGTTAAAAGCGTGTCACAATGTTTAACAATAACAATGGATGGCTTCTTGTGTAGGAGATATACGCCACACAACTGTGTGATACTGAGGTTGGGGTGGGATGACGGGATAACAAAGACTCAATTTCTATCTTTTTTGTTTCACTTTGACCAGAGTTGTGATTTATACTACACCTGCATTCTGACTTAATATACTCAATATACCCTCACACACACACACACACACACGTTTGACAACTGTAAATGTGACTGCCAGTGTTTCCTAATAACATGCAGAAAGAGAAGGAAGAGGCACCACTAGAAAAAAGAAGCACAGAAAAGGCTTCACTCCCCTCAGAGGCCTGTACTGGAAACAAGGCAGCATCTTAGCGCTTGGGGAAAAACGCAAATACAGACTATATCAGCATACACAGACGAGAGAAAACATTCAGTAGCACAAAAAGTGACACTTATTTTACAGTATGTACTCAATGTCTTAAAAATGAATGAAGAGCAGAAGAGGGTGAGAGATGGAAATCTCTTCTACCACTCAAACGTGCGTACACAAAAACATTATGGCTTTTATGATCCCTCTAGCAAGCAGATAAAACAAACCACTGTTTTCTACAGAAAGGGTGACTGCTAAGATTCAGTCACGTAAGGTATCGAGCTGGTGAGCAAGCAAGTGGTGAAAGGAAGATTCAAACTTAATGAGTGCTTTGGCAGCTTGTGTAAAAAAAAGCAGGGAGGCAGGCAGTGATTAACGGAACACTTCAGAGTACAAGGCACAGCGGTGCTCAAAGAAAACAGTGATGATCTCCACTTAATCGCGGAGAAGCCCGGAGCATCTGCCGCCAGAGCAGGGCAGCGGCACCGGCGAGCTCCCGCTCCGCTAGGCTGTCATCTCCAGAGAGCTGTGGCCATATGCTCGGCTCTGCCGCAAACTCACAGGAAGTTAATTTTCTGACAAAACACAGGGATAAATATGACATTCAAACAAGTTGTGCTCAGCCAGGCTGAACACGGATGCCGTGCCAAGCTCAAGCTGCACACGTGTCACACTTAGGAACAGAGTTTATTTTCATGCTCCCACGGTCGCTTTTTGCCTAGTTTTGTAGAAATACAGACAATGGGTGGTACATTTTCAGCTAGGAGATGTTAACCTACTTAGAGACTGAACTATGCTATGTATACAGGGAGAAAAATTCATACACACAAAAACAAACACACCTATGGTACATGATACTTGGCTTGATACTACCAAGGCTACCACAATAACAATCTCCAGTGACTGCTAATTCTTATCAAAATGTTTATATAAAGGCATCACATTGAGAACTAGAGAGGGACTGTCCTATCTGCATACAAACACATTCATCAAAACCCTGAGAAAATGACAATGTCATTGTTCTAATGAGGGGGAAAGAGAGAGGGGCAGAGACATGAGAGGGGTAAAAAAAATAAGATTAACTTTCATTTCCATTCACAGACATAGCACCCCACGGTGTGACATTAAAATAATGTCAGTCAAACCATTAAATAGGAGCTCTGTCTAACCTTGTCTGTTGCAGGTGAAATGCCATAGTGGGCCTGAACAAAGGGCTCACAGGTGTGAGCAGAATCCTAACACCTTACCACTGAGCCAATAAAGAACAGAATATAGTGTTTCTCAGATCTCAACGGCCTGCCACCACTCCATTTCAAACGGTAAGGAGAAACAGAGCCTTGGGGGTGAAGCCAGCAGTTCCAACCTACAGATTCTTTATAACAATAGCCAGTATCGTATAGTATGGAGTCTGGGGGATAAATGGAGGTGGAGCAGCTTGTCTGGACATACTGCAAAAAAAAAAAAAAAAAAAGCACACAGGGAGGCAAAAAGGATGAAAGAAGACGGAGGATGGTGGTATACAAGGGAGAGGGCAAGGTTTGGGCTTCTACCTGGGGCAATCAGAGGCTGCTGGTGTGACAAGAACAAGACGAAAGGGTGACTGAGATATACATACCACCAGGCCCCCCATTCCCTGCGACTGCATGTGGAGACTTTGGTCTCTGGGCCTCCATACTGTTGCCAGGTGGCTAGGCACTGTCTGGCCCCTCCCACCTTAGATCAGTCTCATATGAACTCCAAGGCCTCTCTTCTGGGAATTTCTATCTATGTAAGTATTATGTAACTGCTGGAAGAAGGCCAGAGGAGCAACAGATAACATAACAATAAAAACAGTATACCGATTATAAAAAACTGCAACTGAACTTCACTGTGGTGGTAAGACAAAAAAAATAATAATGGTTGATAAAACTGCTGTTAAGGTGATAACTAAAGATTTTAAGGAAATTTAATTCATAAGAAAAAGACAGATATTACAGACTAAAGGAGATAAGCAGAAATTTCAAAAAAGATTTTACGAGGCTAAGCTTCTCCATACTGACTTCAGCACAGGGGACTCAAATGAAAACAGATAACGATATTTGGGCCAAGTGAGAGAGAGTGGACTGGAATACTTTTCCTCTTTTTTTAATCCATCCATTACAATATGTGGGAGTCAAAAATGGAAAGACTTAATGTATAACAATGCACTAATGTAACTGCTCGAGACTGGGAAAATCTGTCAGAGATGTAATATATCCAGTACACATGTGCACAACGGCACACACCCATATATCAGGTGTTGAGTGGCAATCATTCACCTAGACGCTGTCACATTGCGGTAAATGGGCTTATTTTGCATGAGAAGGAAGAGGGAGTGATGGGCTGCTGTGAGCAAAAGAGGGACTGAGGGACTGAATCAAATGATATGAGTAGGCAAAATTAAGCTCCAATGCAAGTGGAGCACTTCACAAGAGAGCCAATTTCAATTCCACAGCACTTAATTTAGGATTTGTATGGTTCAGCAGCATGCTACTGTATGGTAAGCCATGTAAGGACAGAGATAGAGAGAGAGACAACCAGCAAAGAGCCATCCAGACCCTTGAGGTATCCATCACGCGCCTGCCTCCATCAGACCCTCTCTCTCTTTCTCACAACAATTAATTAAAAACTAATGATATTATACTTTAGAGATTAGGTAGATGTTTTAAGGGGGCATTATAAAATCACTTGGATTTTAATGTGATGAGTGCACATTTTTGTGAGTTTTATGTTGTGTGTGTCATGCACGGATATTCAGAAGGTACCAGTACTACTCATGTACTTAGCTTTGATTTAGTCGTTACTGTAAATACACTATAATCTCCATACCTGGTGCTCTTTGAAGTCAGCCCTCTGGAAGTCATAGCCGAGCTGGGCATAAAAGTTGTTCCCAAAACCGTAGGCCTGCCCAGTTTGAGTCCATATGAAGGAGTGTCTGCTTCCACAGGAAACACCAACTATATTGACGACAGCCGCATTCCAGTCACTTCCTTTAACGTTCAGTTCCTGTGGCAACTTCACCTCGGCTGTCTGGTGCTTCACTGCTCTCTCTCCGTCTCCAAGCCTGGAAAAAGCAGACAGAAAATTCATTTTGAAAAGTTTCTCCTCCGTCAGGTACAAGACGATCCAAGATTGTTGTATTCTCTTCTATAAAACATGTGTCGACTTTTTTTTTGTGTGACACATAAGTCTGATGTAATTCATAACAATGGTGCACAGTGAACACTGAACATTTTATCATATATGTGGATGTGGCTACATTTGACTTCAAATATGACAAGATATATCAATATCTAAGTATGAATACATTTTTCATACTTACAAGAAGCACAAGATAAAATGAGATCTCAGTATGTCAAATTTAGTTTTCACCTCAACAGCAATACTGTGGTGTTGTCCTTTAGGTATGTTTTGTCTACACGGAGTCACATATACTGCATGTCTAACAGGCGTATTTCAGTGAGGTCAGTTTTACGTTCCAGGGGAAGAAATAATAACTGAACCTAACTCAATTTGTAGCTGTACAAATGACTTTACATAGACCTGCATAGCTGAGAGTTGTGTTTCTGTCCGTGTCCCTAGTGTGAGTGAACAAAGAACATCCAAGACCCCGTTTCAAGATGAGCTGGTCAAACGTAGCCCCAGCACCCTTGTGACCTGTGAGCTCCCAGCAGCTTCAAACAGAGCTCTGCTGTTTGCTTCTTGATAAAATGCTCCTCTTTGTATTTGTTTCCCTGAGCCAGCGTCATAACCTGCAATGCCCCGGCCATATCTACTAGTTTGCGGCATGTCTGGGAAAAATAACAAACGGTCTTCTCCATTATTTCCACAAACGGGGAACGAAAGGTCTTCGCCCGCTGTCCCCACGAGAGCCTGTATTGATTACAACAATGCTTCAACTCAAGACAAGACCACTCTGGGGTCACCGCTATTTCCATCAGAAAGTTTGCCAGTTTAAATTTACACAGCTCCCTTGTACTCTCCTCCTCTCTCGCCTCCAGTGAGACACACAGGAGAGCTGAGGAGTTTTCAGATATCAGAGTGCCAGTTGTGTAACAGAGATGCTCACCCTTTGCTCTGCAAGTGGGTGTTGTGGAGCTCCAACTATAGGCTACTCCAACTATAAGCTCCCCACTAGAGAGCCTCGACCTGCTTAGAGGGGTCAAAGCATCATGAGAGGAGAGAGAGAACGAGACAGAGAAATGGAAAGTGAGATAAGGAGAATAAGGGACAATGGGAGATGATGAGAGAGTGAGAAGTGATGCCTTTCTTTCTTTTATGCATTTCTCTAAGGTCTGCTGTGCTACTGTTTGAGTACGTGAGGGCCACTGAATCACTGTAGCCCCCAGGTCCTAAGATGTCATTACAGCCAGACTGGCTCCTGGCTGGAGAAGTTTTAACAAGGAGGCTCATCAGGAGGAAAACAACTGTTTGTGTATAACTATGTCTGTCTATTTGTCTTGCTTCTGTTTGTGTTTTATATACAGTTGTACAGCATATTGTCAGAAGACAACAAGGCATCTGAATGACTATCGGGCAGCAGAAAACTTACCAAAGATAGCTAAACTTTTATGGACACCTGAGTATCATTACGCCTTCTTATGCTTCACACACTGCCAAGGGCCATGAAAATATGAACAATGCAGTAACACCAAACATTGTGGGAACAAAATCTGTTGATATGCTCATTTAGACCTTTGTACTTCTGAAATGTACTTACTGTCCACTAGTGCCATTTCCCCAAGCAAAGATCTTGTTGTCCACTGTGGAGAAAAGGGAAAGAAGGATAATGTTAACATGAGACACCTGGACTGAAATGGGTAAATATTGCTGTGAAATACTTTGTAAGCATGGGTTATATTTGAGACCATCTTTAAAAAAGGTGCAGGGTTATTGTTCTTGAAAGCACTAAAAAGTGGTAATCTTCAAAAGCTTTACATGTTTCACAGTAATAGCTCAAGTTGTGTGTTTTCCCTTTTGTCCTCAAGTGTAGAGTGAGCGGTGCCGTGTCAGTGGGTGGACCCTTCCCCGCTGTGTGAAGTTTGATTAATACAGCCTCGACAGAGAGTTCAGAGACTGGGGCCACCTCTCACACACCCTGCTGTAAAATAATGAGCCTTCAGCGGGAAGGGATAATATACAAGGGAGGGGAGAGACACTTCCTTAGCCTGAGTCCAACCTGAATATATTCAAATGAAATGAGGAGAGGAGGCCATCCTGACTGATTAAACTCGTCTCAAAAGAGAGGGAGAAGCCTACATATTTCTCCTTCTATGTACATGTATTTAACTGTCACCTCTCTGCACTAACAATCCAACATGGCACTGATCCATTTGCATATGGTTTCTATAAATACCTGGACATGTACTGTAATACCTGCTCCAGTCATGTCGGAACACAGACGAGCCTTATTGGTCTTATGGGAACTCAAACACCACAGGGGTAACAGCCAATAGCAACGGACTTTACTCATCAAGCCAGCAGAGTACTCATACATTATAGAGTAGGCTATATGATTTACCTAAGCTTGTCAAAGGAGAAAAATTATCAGGGAAATGTGGGGTAATAAATTGTGATCCGTGCTGCATATGTTTGACTCGCGACCCTTGGCATTTAAGGGTTGGGTTGTATGAAAGAGTTGCAGCAGAAATGCGTGAAAGAAAATAACATGAAAGGTGAAATACCACTTGGAAACTTTAGGGAAAATGTGCAAAACAGGTCACAGATTGTTATGAGAAGTACTGTATATGTTTCCAGTGATTTATACTGGATGTTGCTGCTATCACAGCAACAAGAATACAACACTTCAATAATGTAGATGTTCTTGATTTTCGATCAATAAGGGTCATTTAACTTGGAATCTGGAAATGCAACTGCACAATTCATATTATACATATTTGAAGACTTTACAGAACTTAGGTTAGAGAAAAGAGATAGAGACTTTTTCCAGGTCTGAGCTCCTGCATTTACATTACATTGCTTGTCACTATGTTTACATGCAATTGTTTTTAATACCATGCAGAACTCTAACATTATTTTGGCTGTGCATATTGTAACAAAGCGTGTGTGTGGGTGTGTGTATATATGTGTGTATGGACAGTACAATGTAGACAGCTTTGATTCTCTTTCCTACAGAACAAGACCACGCAATAAACACAGGAGACCGTAACTTCAGCTCCAGCTTGGCCGCCAGAAAGAAACATCACTTCTAATACACTGGTATGTTATAAGCTTTTAAGTGCTCCTGGAGAAATGCATATGGTAATAATTTAAATGAAATTATATCCTTGAGCTCAGCTCAGAACATACAGCTCGCTGGAAAGACCACACTCATTATGAACTACTGATAATTACCAGTCTATGCACAGTTTCTCTGGTCCCAGGAATAATAAGAAACAAAAATAGTTTAATGAAAGGACATCCATTAAAAGACCATGCTTTTAAACACAAATCCTTAAATACAGCAGCAGAGCACAGAGCATTGCTGTAAAAATCATCTTAGCTCAGTGGCTGACTGTGGGCTGTGGTTACTCTAGAGCTGTTACTGTCATGCATAAAGAATACAGAAACAGTACAAGAGTCCAGGATTTAAGTTTACTTTCACAAGCATAAAAGTCCTCATTGGAATAATGAAATAAAGATGAGAATGAAAATGCAATGGGAATTAAGACTGTGACTGTTCCAGAGTTTTATTTTCTTGTTTTGTATTTTTTGTTTTCTTTTGTTCTTGTGCTTTTTGTTTTCTTGTTTTTGTATTCTTTTGCTCCTTTAACTCTTGAGAATTGTTATGTGGGAGTATGATAAATAGCGGTGCTTAGAGTGTGTATAACCAAAACACAAAAATATTGGCAGCCGTAGGTCTGCAGCAAAACTCTGCACACAAGCACATTATTAACAATATCTCTGTTAGCACTAGGCTCGGGTCAAACAGTACACAATAATAATAGAATTTACAGCTTTAGTTTTTTTCATTCAGATAACAAAAGTGCAAAATGGGTGTGATAGAAAACTCCAGCTGACTGCTACAAACTTTCAATGGTCAAAGTTGAGTATTTTTGGTTAGTTTATCAGTCTTTCTTAACACGGATCCTAACAAATGTAAATCGTTTCATCCAGTCAGGCTCGAACAAAGTTTTGCAAGTATTATTTGAACCAGGTCTCCATAGTTTATGGCCAGTAATGTGTACTTATCTGAGAATCCAGATGCATCAATTCACAGTGACACCCCCCCCTCACCCTGCATTTCTGAGTCCTCTGTTACCCTTAGAGTGGCAGATGTTTCTACCCCCCTCCAACCCACTCATCCACCCACCCACCCACCCTATTCCCTCTCTCTCTCTCTGCGGCAAGGGCAGCGGCTGGCGCGGGGGCATGGAGGCTGGAAGCGGTGCATCAGGGCTGACGTACAGAACTGATGGGCAGGGCTGAGAGCTGGAAGTCTGGCAGGTTGAGTGTTCACCCTCCTTTCACCCCCACTAGCCCCCTGCTAGCCCCTGCTGCTCTGCACCATACCCAGGCACCAGCATCCCAGCGGCTGGTAGCCCATTGCTTTGCTCCCCCATAAAAATAGCCCATCCCATTATTCTTCTGCCTCCCCGGGGGCCACAAGGTCTCCAGCATCATTACCAGGACTAAAGATCTGACTCTGCCACCACCACTTGGCACTCCCCCTCCTCTACCCTCACCCCTCTTCTCTAATTATAGGTCAAGCACTCTTTTTGTAAATTATAAAACCTTTGTTCTTATCAGGAAAACGGAACGGAAGAGAAAGATACCATGGAAGGAAGAGGAGCAAGGAAGAAGAGAAAAAGTAGATGAAGGAAGAGGAGGGAAATGGTGTAAAAATTAGAAAGGGGGGGAAAATTTTCAATTATAAAACCAAGCTAATTTGGTATGACCAGCGACTGTCATGCATGGTGACGGAGCTCCATTATGCAGTCATTTGAGCTCTTTCAAATTAGTTATGTTAATGTCCTGCGTGTGAATGTAACACTTGGATGGGACAAGATTTCAGCAATTAATTTCTACAGTCAGCGGAGAGACAAGCAAATTTATTTTCCCCCTCTCAGGGAATTGGTGGTGGAGGGAGTGAGGAGGGGAGAGAGCATTCTGGAGCAGAGAACAAGCTAAACACAAGACCTAAATAAAGCCTGAACAATGGGAGCCAATGCCTCCTCATTCATTCAATTGACAATGTTTTGCAGCTTAAACCTGTTTTATTAATTATGTTTGACATTTCCTTAATTAGTTTCATTTACACCAAATCAATCCCTGCTGCTGTACAGCGTCATTTATCATTTTAAAAAATTTGCATAGCCAGTGCTGACTTTTTCTACTTAATTATACATTAAAAGTGTCAGCCGCGCTTGCTGCCTGGCATTATCTGAGGCAGAAAGGTTTGTGGCTG
Source organism: Seriola lalandi dorsalis (assembly GCF_002814215.2). Lineage (NCBI taxonomy): Eukaryota > Metazoa > Chordata > Actinopteri > Carangiformes > Carangidae > Seriola > Seriola lalandi. The sequence continues at coordinate 311,743 of NW_019524243.1, forward strand.
GACGGGGGTGGCATTAATCATCAGGGCGGGAGCGGGCAATGGGTGCTCCCAGTCGCCAGCGGGAGAGCTGAGCAGGGCTTCTCATTTTCGAAGCTTGATGCTTCCGGGGCCATGGTGACCTCAATGACCTACGGGGAGAGGCAGACAAATCAGCGACCTCCAGCCCCAAAAACAAACTACAGCTTGTTTATAAACCATGGTGGGGGGGCGCATAACCTGAAAAAAGAAAATGCTGGAAGATGTGTAACCGATTCGAAAACATAAGTTGAGGAGACCACAGCATATATAGGAGGTATTAAAGGAATGTGTATATTTTAAGATCACAGATTCTTTTTAAGCCAGTCATGTAACATTTGATGATAGCAGTAACTTAATCACTAACCCTAAAAGTAATGTGCCAAAAATAAAAAGGTTGCTGTTCTTTAACCTTTTTGATTACAGTCATAACCCTAAAAGGTGCCTGCAAATTTCACTACCAAAAAAAACGAAATGAGTAGAGAACAGAAGTTACAGAGGTACACATATGGTCGAAATGTTTGCGCATATTTTCTTTGGGCATTTTTCTGTTGAATAAAAAAGGGAATACGAGACCTGTAGTAGTACCGTTTGTGTGGAAAAGCCAGTCACAAACAAGCTCAAAGTGTGTGAAAAGTCAGATTAAAGCTCCAACTGAAGTTTTTGTTGGAAATAAAACAACAAGAATACTTGCAAAAGGCATGGGGTTTGGAGAATAACTACATCAGTAGTGACTGGAATGTGCGGATGAGTGAGAAATGTGTACGCTACTGTTGAATGCAGAGAAAATGTCAAAACAAACCCTAAACATGGAGCGATGTGAAACCTAGGGAGATAATGAGACCATAATGGTAGGTGGAGGCCTATACAGGTGTCACCACATTACCTTAACAACCCTCCCTAACCGCAAGCTCCTGCAGGAAGTGGCCAGTTGAACAACTGCAGGCAGAAGGGGGGGGGGGCATAACAAAGCCATTGCCACAAGTCTGGACAATTTTTGTGTCAACAGCTGTTGCAGTGATATGGGTATGGTAAATTGCTTTGGACAGACAGAATCAGAAGACTTGGATCTTTCAAACAATGTATGATTTGTGAAGATTGTGTCAAGACTGAGTCCAGTACAGAACAAAACACACCTTAAGTAACATTACCATGGTCAAAGCGTCCCATGGGAGGAACGATGTATTGGAAAAGGTCAAATGTATGCAAGTTTTCAGTGTGGAAGTAGTGTTTATCCAAAAACATGTAGTATAGGAAACTAGCATCCAACACAATGTTTAACATTTTATTGAAAAACAACATTTTGTTGTTGCAAGTCACAAATCAATTGTAATGACCATATGTGTTCCACCATAACTCCAACAGCAACTCAGTTGGATGAGTCAACTGGCTGAGTATGGCTATTACTTTCCCTTCGGCAAGTTTTTGAACACACAGCAAACTGACAGCTCAAACACCTGGCAAGCTCACTCCAGAGTAAATCTTCTGAGTGTTGAGGTGAACATGGCTTTACAAATCACCCATTCAGGAACCGAGACAGAAATTGGCAGGTAGGCAGAGCCATGGTGTCAGGAGTGAAAATTACTCTGAAATTCAGAGCACAGTGAGAGGCTGACTGAGTGAGTCTCTGAATGGTGAAAACTATGGGTGTCACTGTGTACTATGTTCACATGGGAAATTAAACAAGTGTATTTTGGAGGTGAGTCAACACTTTTGTCCTTTGGAAAATGAAAATATTTGATTGTCAATTTAAATTCAGAACGGCCTCTGGTATTGCCACATACAAAAAAAAGTGCAGTGCATGTCAGGATAGGGTACCTGCTCATGCATTACCCTTTCTGTGGTAGAATACCAGTCTTTACACCTTGTAGTAGTTCTCATACTTAAATTAATCTTTTAAAATTTTTCTCTTTAACTGAATAGATACCAAATGCACAATGATAAAACCAGTCATTTTAAACATGAGGTGAGCTGCTTGTGGTTGAATCAACTAGAAGAAACTAAATCCAGAATCTGAAGTGTGGAGAAGAAGAAAAAAAAAAAAAAAAAAAAAAAAAAAAAAGGCTGGTCCCAAGCCACTGATTTCTTAAAAAGTTCCCTGAATAAGCCGTATCAAGATGTAAAGAGAAGGCTGTAGCCATGGCTTTGCTTGCAACGTCCTTCAAGGGCAACACAAAAGAGAGGCGGGCAACAAAGAACCTGATGAAGTGGCTAATGCCCTGGCATGCCCCAACAGGAGCGGCAGGGGGGTGGCCAGAGGCGGCGGCTACATGTACACGCCTCACTGCCCCGTTTGGCCCCAGCTGAAGTACTAACTATCCTCCCAGGGTCATTAGATTAAGAAATGCAGAACTAGAAGCAATACTTGTAATTGCAACAGGCCAGATCAATATTGGAAAAGAAAAAAAAAGAAAAGTTACCCTTGCTACCAGACAGGGGACTGCTTAAGAATTAATTCCTAAAATGTAGGGAATGGAAAGTCTGAGTATCAAACATCATTATTCTAGAAAGTTCCTAATCAACATATTAATGGTGGTGCATCGACTGTGGAAGTTTCTATTATTTCACAGTAAAGTAGTTGAAATAAGCCACTGACTCTTTTCACTCATGAAAATATTATAATTTATATAAGTGATCACTCTAAAAACTAAACTTTCCTTTCTCTATCTACAGCCCCCCCAAACATCACATCAATTCCCCCAACCAAAAGCACCCCTTTAAATGCAAAACATTTCCACTATCAAGGATTATGCTTCCTTTCAGGATATATGAAAAACCCTTTGTGAAAATATGATGATGAATTCATGGGCCTAAAACTCTGGGGTAGTTTTTACATCGGCGGAAAACGGAGGGAGGGGAGGAGAAAAATCACCTATTTGGATGGCATACATTACCATTACTCTTGTATTGTGTCTCCACTTTTCATAATGACGGGGATAAGTGTCCTGCTCCGAATGCGTATCCGCTGACAATGGAGGCAGACATTACTTGGTTAAAAGCTCAGGGTCCTGTGGGTAAAGAGGCCCAGAGAATAAAGAGTATCCGTCATGGCTAACGAGCTATAAGGATAGCACATTGCCTTTATAAATCACTAGATCTTGCTGTTTATTTAAATTCATTGGTGCCTCATTATAACTGAGCTATGCACCTTTAGGTCCGAGTTGATTAGGAGTGCCATAGCTCAAAATGGCTTTTAATTCAGTGAAACGTAGCTCTGACCTTGGTGCCGTAACCCTGACTAAAACACGCAGCGACTCCCACATTAATAATGATGCTACCTTTACTGGGCCACAGAGCCGCGCCGCTGCTACTTAAAATATGTATTATTAGTTACCAGCGACGGCACATTTATCACACCAAATTACCCTTCGGTGTAAAACTGCTTAATTCTGGGTCCCTGTACCCCTCTGCACTATTACCTGCTCTTTAGAAAGGCCTGGAATTAAATGTAGGGATGAAATGTCAGGGTAATGGGGAAGAGGATGCGGGTCGATGGGATGCACACTTGATCATTCCCTAGTGGCCTTCTCCACATCCAGACGATATACTGAATGTGTCTTCCTCATAAAGGAAGTTCAATTGCGCCTTGCTTTGCAGACCTTTAAAGATGTAAATGAAGGGTACTTCTTTGAAAGTGTTCATTAAAATTACATGCAAAATATTATCCACTCCATATGAGCTTGAATGAGAATATTATACTCTAGGTATCAGGATTTCATGAAAAATTAATCTCATAAACAAAAACTTTGACTGAGCGAAGAAAACTGAAGTAACCATAAACTTTTTATTTGCTGAAGCATTTTAAGTGAGTGACACTCCAGTGACTTGGGTAGACAAAGTACATAAAAAGGGATCTTGCGCGCCACACACACACACACACCTACCTACCTACCTACCTACCTACCTACCTACCTACCAGCCTATTGTAGATAGAGACAGGAAACCGGCCTGCAGCCACCAAACACTTATCATTGTTCATCCCATGTGTGCCCACGAGAGACTGATTACTTTGACCAATCGGCTAAATGATTAGATCAATTAGGTACTTTGGAGTGGCCATCAACAGTGGCCTTCTGCAGCTTCAAAACCTGTGGGACTTGGCCCATCAGAACCGCCTCATTAGGTCTCTGGACTCTACCCAAAACCACACCACAAAGACAAAGACAGAGGACCAGAGGAGAAGAAGACAGTGGGGAGAGGAGAAACAGAGAAATAGAGAGAAGACTAAACTTCAGTAGGTGAATTAGATGCATTCCTACTGTAAAGCACCTCTGGGATCAATTGTGTTTATGTGGTGCAACATCTCAAAAACATGTAAAAACAATACAAAGCGATCTAACAGATACAATAAGTGGGAGTATTTTGAGTGTTAGCCATATAATCCATTGTTATGAGACCAATGGGAATGCATTTGGTATACAGAATTTATTTTCTCTAAGGATAACATCAAACAGTCCAGTAATAATTTAGATTACGAGGGACAACACTACGTGGGGTTTACAAAGGAACACAGACAGTGCTGGCATAAACACATTTCTCATATCAAACACAGCCGTATAGTACATAAATATATGCACAATACATTAATAGTTCCTGCTCATCTGAGCAAGTGGCGAGGCTGGAGCAATGGGGGAAAAGAAGACGTTACACACGTTCCATCAGATGTCGAATCAATTAGTCACGACCATTTTCCAGAGTCAGAAATAACCACTCGTCCTCTAGTCTCCGGGGAGCCAGGGATAGGCCCGGGCAACAGAGGAGAGATGGGAAAGGATCCAGAGACCCAACGGGGGGGGAAAGGGAGGAAAATCAGAGAAAGGGAGAAAAGAGGATAAATAATGCTGTCTGTTCTATACTGCACAGACTAGCATCTCTATTTTCACTGGATTTTCGTACATACAGAAAAGTCTTCACTCTCAGCAGAAGTGCTTTGCATATCAGAGGGCACTCATTTTGCACAGTGCAAACACTCTGGTCATTAACATGTGATGGCATTATCCTCCTAATCACACTACAGAGAGTCTCCTACATAATGTATACAACACAACTGTAGCAAAGACTCAAACCTTTTCTGACGGTATCATGGTTTTCATTGGTCTGCTGTTTGTGTCTTTTTCCTCATCACAAAGCATTTAATCTTTTAATCTGAAGCATAAAGCAAGTGTATACAGCACAGAGATCATGTGACCACTTTGCTAAAAAAGGTAAAGAGACATGATAATTCTGTGTTAAAGGAAACAATGGAGATCCCTTCCCCACAGGCTAAAAATAATTTAATCTGTCATGTAGGTGCACAAATAACAGCCGTACACCTGAATAGCACCCATTATTACCGGGTTTCTGAAGTTGGTAGCAGATAAATGTTTTCTCTTCATCTGTGCTGTGGTATGGAGAGGAAAAGCTATTGTATCGGCTCAGATTTCCTTCTTGCTTTTGTAATCTCTCTGAACTGCCAGATTAGAGCAATTTGTGACGGATAGAAGAGAGCACAGACTATATAAAATCATCTTAACTACTTTTATTAAAAGACTATGTTCGAAAGAAAGCTGCAAAATGTATTATCTGCAATGATTAAAGAATAGATTTATTGTTACAGTTTAGTTTTAGAATCGTGGTTGACAAACATTACAGTTCTGCTGCATAAAACAAGTGCTCCACAAACAGCTACTATAAATAAAGTTGCGAAAAGTAACACTTATACTCTGGCTCCTACCTCTCTTGTACTCCTAGTTATTTTCTTTTTTTTTTTTGGTGGAGGATTTTAAAAACGGTACCAAGACGCCATCATTTCACACAGCCAGGCAACTGAAAGTGCTGCAATTAATATTATTCACAACTCTCTCCTTTTCCAATGGTGAAATCTGTCTAATAAGGCAAAGACAGGGGGTCCCCACAGTAGGCTACACAGCACTAACCAGCCCTCTGGGTGTAAGTGTTGTTGTTTGCACATGGCCTCAACCCCTAGAGGCAGTGGGGAAAAGGACACGGGGAAACTAGCAAGAGAGAGAGAGAGAGAGAGACAACCGAAAACCGCAGCAGAGAAGGCCACAGGCATCCCACAATCCCCTCTGAATCTGCCTGTTATTTTCCCAGGTTGCAGCATACGCTCCTTGTTGGTAGGGGTTGGCAGCAGAGCATCAGCAATAGGCGTCACAAAGCTCTGGTCCCCGCTCTGAATCCGCCACATTAGATGGTGTGTGTTTGTGCCCTAGGGATCGCAGCGCCTCAGCCTGTGTTTGGGGTACTTTGTCAGATGACTCAGTGTGTGTGATTTATGAGCTCTGGAAAGGTTGCATTTCCAGCACACGTGGACGTCCGCATGGTAAATGGAGAAATTCTGAATTTATTAACATACAATGAATGATGATTAATGTTTTTTGGTATAGATCATGCTCTCTTTTCAGATGTTTCAGTGTGGGGGTGATATATGTAGCAATAAAACAATATGTATGTACTCAAAAGCACATTGTATGAGTGTTGAGTCCATGACTTTTTTAAGACACGTTCGCTGTGTGCCTGTGTGATGACAGTATTTGAAGGTTTCATGCTGTTGTCTGATCTCCATGGACATTTATATATACACACACACAGCACAATAGTACTTCTTCTGCATGCATTATCCTCCACACAAAGTGAACTGTTCTCTTCGATGGCACAAGCACCTTGCATAGTCAATGAGAGCAAGTATAAATTAAAAACACAAAAAAACGGAGCAAAAGAATGCAATTTAGACCGGTATCACTATACATTTAGAGGTCCATTTGTCAAAATCCCCACCATTATTAACTTTTGTATTCTACAACACATCTTGTGTCTCCCTCATCAGCTTTTTCAATATCTTCTCAAATACATTACTGCCAGTGTCGAGCGGGTACGTTCACCCTAGGCCAATTACTGCAGTGAACCATAAAAGGTAAGCTGTGCTGAAGAAGGTTTTGTCATATATTTGCCTTTGTGTCCCAGCCAGACCCCCACAGTGGTAGGTGGGAAATACAGGGAATATCAAACATCTTTCTAATCACACAACAGAGGAATCAATATGCAGACGCATGTTTCTGACAGGTTTTTGGGAATACGTTTATATGGGTGAATTTGAGTCTACCCACATGTTTGCATCTCCAAATGGTGAATCAAGGCTGACTTCTACTTATGCAATGACCTTACCATTTCACCCTTGGAATGAGGTTGAGTACTGCTCTATGCGTGCATGTGGAAAAAAAAAAAAAAAGAAGCAGTAGCTGGGTGGAGTGATGATTCCAATGTGTAGCTAAAAAAAAAAAAAATTAAATGTGTGTGTACGCATATCTTGATGTGGCTGTAAATATGTGCACTTTGACGTGACTGTGTGTGAGGTGCTGGAGTGTGTGCATGTTTTGTGTTTACTGCATATGTATGAATGCGAGTATATATACAGCATACATGAGCCTGTATGTGCATGTGCACATGCTTGTGGGCTAACTTCATATGTATGTGGTTGCTGTCAGAAGAAGCTGACGGGTGATGAGGGATGGAGAGAATCAGAAACACATTGGGCTGGGAATGGGGTGTGAGCCGCAGGGTCGCCCTGGCACAAAACACAACTGCCTCGCACATCATTACCCTCATCCCCCTAATGCGCACAACACTTAGAGCTACAAACAGGCTTGACTCCAGAACACACACACAGGCACACGAACATAAAGCACCACATAGGACACCACACACTGATATATAAACTCAGATGTGCCTGCATACACATACTAGCAGTGAATAGTTTGCTATCGCTTGGCCTATAGTGTTAACAACAAAAACTTTCATGTAAATATGAAAGAAACTTATACTGTGCTTGAACATTAATAACTCGAGAAAAACATTCCTAAAACATTACCCATGCCACAGGCCTAAAACCAAACTATACAACAGGGTGTTGGCAGGTCTCTGTGGTGACTCTGCTAAACCTATTCTTAACAAAGTAAGCCAAAGATGGCACTTCTCCACACCCTCAGATCCTTCCCCATTCTGAAAACACATTCAATGCATTCTGAGACAAAAAAAAATGATAGCCATTTCAAACAGAATTGAGCTCCACTGGGAAAAGTATACCTATTCAACTGCAGGACCTCCATAAAATCACAGTAGTTTCACACTGTAACGGATGCCTTCCTCCCTTCTTGCTGCATGAGAGGTTTTAAGAATGGTGGGATCGGGGGAGCGGTAGGGCAGAGAATAAAAAGACAGAGAAAGAGAAGAGAGAAGAAGATACGATGCAGAAGAGTGGAAGAGAGAGGTAAGCCAAGCATAAAATAACTTCAATCTAACATCCTCTCAGTGGGGCGGTGGGAGGCAAATAGCAATCCCACCAATGCCGTGTACTCAAGGGGGTTCCCCCCACCTCTCACTGACCCATAGAGAAGAGGATCATGGGAGAGCAGGGACGAGACAAACCCACTTCAATTAAGGCACGGCGATGTCTCGTCAGCACGGCAGATGAGGTGTCAGAGAGTTCAGCCGTGGATAGATCACAGGGAAAAAAACAGTTCCTTGCTCAGCACAGTCAGGGTCTTGCATGCCTTCGACCTTTCTTTCTGTTCCCCCTTTTGTCTTCTTCCCCTTCTCTCCGATTTTCTTTCAGTGGTCGACAGACGTTTATAATATCAAGACTCTTTTTGGCTTTCCTGCAGGGTCAGTTTGGCGGGGAAGTCAGCAGACCCACCACTGTCCCTTCTCACAGGCCTTTTGGATTCTAGATAGATAAACTTCTTATCAAATTTGTGCATTAGCAGCGAGCTGCCTCAACACACCTGCAAATGACATTTAAAGGTCAAAACGACATGTACAGGCAGGGAGTCTCATGCTACATATTATGGAGCATCAAGATTGCTGGGGGAGGCAGGGAGACAAATCAGAGGAATGTTTGGAAGAGAAAGAAAGACAGAAACAGAGAAACGACTAAAATGAGCCATTTCAAGGGGGTAGTCATAAAAAAAACTGCAGAGAGAACAGTGCCAAGTTGCCAGGTTGCTTTAAATGCCAAGGGAAATCAACTCATTGTGCTAATAAAAAAAAACAAAAAAAAACATGCCATTTTCACAATACATCGCACCATTTAAGATCCACTGCTGCAACAGGAGAAACGTGCCATCCTAGAGAGAGATTGTCTTTAAAGTGAGAGAGGCCGGGGGGGGGGCCACGGGAGAACTGCACCCAGTGGAAGACCCTGAGGTATTCACAAGACCACTCCTCTGCCAAGGATCTCCAGGAGATAATTCAGAAAGTATTCAGACTGCTTCCCTTATTGTTTGGAAGGTGGCGATGAAGGGGGTGTGGGAATTGTTAGAAATTTTTTTTTTCCAGCATCAATCTACACTCAATCCTCTGTAATAAGACAACATTTCTTTTTTGTTTTTTTGTTTTTTAAAAATTGTGCAAATTTATTAGAAAGGAAAAACTGAAATATCACATTTACATAAGTATTCAGATACACATATTATTTAGTTGAAGCACCTTTAGTAGCAATAACAGCCTCGAATACGACACGACAAGCTTTGCACACCTGGATTTGGGGGATTTTCTGTCATTGTCCTGCAGAAAGGTAAACTCTCAGCCCAGTCGGAGTGCCCAAACTCTTGACCAGTTTCCCTGTACCTGCAGCTAAAAAACACCCCCACAGCATGATGCCGCCACCACGCTTCACCACTGGCATGATATTGGGCATGCGATGGGTGGTCTCTGGTTTCCTCCAGACAGGACACTTTGAACTGAGACCAAACATTTCAATCTTGGTTTCATCATACCAGAGAATCTTCTTGAGGTGCTTGAGTGCAAACTCCAAGATTATTTCATGTGTCTTTTACTGAGGCGAGTCTTCTGTCTGCCATTCTGCCATAAAGCCCAGATCGATGGAGTACTGCAGTGATGGTTGTCCTTATGGAAATTTCTCCCATCTCCATACAGGATGTCTGGAGGTCAGCCAGAGTGATCATCAGGTTCTTGGTCACCTCCTACCGAGGAATTGCTCAGTTTGGCCGGGCAGCCAACTCTAGGAAGAGTCCTGGTTGTTCCAAACTTCTACCATTTAAGAATTATGCAGCCCACTGTGCTATTGGGAACCTTCAATGCAGCAGAAATGTTTTGAGGCTTCCCCAGATCTGTGCCTCAACACAATCGTATCTCTGAGCTCTGCCAGCAGTTCCTTCCACCTCATGGCTTGGTTTTTGCTCCAATATACATCGTCAGCTGTGAGGACAAGGCGTGTCTTATATAGAAACATGTGTGCCTTTCCAAATCATGTCTAATCAGCTGAATTTAACACAAGTGGACTCAGCTTTTCATTTTTAATCTATTTTTATTCATAATTTTTTTAATTAATTAATACGCTAATTTTCTAAAATTCTGTTTTCGCTTTTCATTATGGGGTATTGAGTGTAGAATGATGACGGAAAAATGAATTTAAACAACTTTAGCATAAGGCTACAAAATATCAAAATGTGAAAAAAAATGAAGGGGTCTAAATACTTTCTGAACGCACTACATCTCTCTCTCTCTCTCTCTGTGATTAGACTGACATTACCATAATATCAGCTTTGTCACCTCGCAGGCCAATTGTTAACGAAAAGTGCCATCCTTTCCTCTTTTCCCATGGAGGCATCAAGCAGAAAAGCAGGCAGGCATCCCAAAGTATAGAAGCCGCTTTCTCCTCTCTTCACCCAGTGCTCCCCCTCCTGTGAAGCTCCGCTTGGGAGATACAAGCTGGATTTGGCTCGTATCCTTGCCTCTTCCCCAACACTCTGCGTGGCTGCCTGGTGTCAGAGCGCCAACTCTCCCGGCCCAGCTGCACTGATTAGCACAGGCAGATTATTAGCCAGGCATCTCCTGGAAGCACAGCACACTTTCTTTTTTTTTTAACCCTTTTTTGTTTCACTTTCAAATCATTGTATCCCATACAGTTTACTGTATATGCCTAATCACCCACAAAAGACAGAAATAGAGAAATAAACAAATAGCGCTACACTATAGAAGCAAAGTGGGCAGAGTTACGTGACGCAAATTTGTTAGTACTGCTTGTAGATACATCAGCAAAAAGTGATTCATCAGCATTGTGAAAAAGCTCTCTCATCTTTCATTCCTTGTTTCTCTTTCTCCCTCTCGCCTCTTCCACCTCCTCCTCCACTGTCTAGCACCTGTCCTGCTGCCAAGATTTCACCTCCCAATGCCCGAGACGTGGGCATCCCGCTCTCAAACTTGTGCAATGTCTTATCTGTACCCCACACACTAACATCCAGCATCTGAGGCATCCTTCTCTCCCTGTGCCAGAAATATGCCGGCATCTCTCTCTCTCCCTCACTCTCACTCACTCTCACCACATTCTCCATCATGTTCTTTTCTCTTTCACTCTCTCTCTCTTTCTCTCTCTCTCTCTCTCTCTATCTCTAGAGCTTTGCATTTGAAATTGAACAGACACAGCCAATTTATCATAGGCTGACACGTGTCATGTCCAAGGCCTAACCACAGGGACTTACAGTAGGCATTGCATTTATCCCCTTTGTTGTCAGCAAGGACCAAGACAATACCAGGAGCTATTAAAAAAAAAGGAGTAGGGAAGGAGAGGGGAAAAAGAGGTGGAGAATGCAAGAGGTGCGAATATACCACTAAACATCAGCTGAGATTGCATACTTCTGATGTTTACCTCTCAGAAAGGTTATAGACCCCTGCAAGGTTGAAGCCAGCACATTTTCCTAACCAACAATCAAATGTGCGGTATAAGTCTGATACAAAGCCAAGACAGGCATGAGATGGATCAGTTGGAGAGCTAGCACAATATGGGATCAGACCTTTGTGCTGGAGTTCATACTGTAATTTAAATTTTAATATCACTGTGCAATAACTCATGTGACTAATGGACCAACAAAAATGAAAGGACAAAAAAGTCCTATCCAGATGCAAAACAAAACAGCTGCCTGAAAAACACCTCTGGGAAAACATTCAAGAATAAACTGGAATACATAAAGAAGCCTCGAAAGTTCACTCCCAGTTGCTAGGCTGCCAGTTAAATGCTTTCATAAGCTGCAATAAAGAGCAGGAGAGAGACTTAAAGGTAATCATTCCTGAGACAAGAAAGGGGACAAAACTGTTAATGTGCATCATATAAAACCTTTTTTTGTTTAATCACTTTATCGCTGTATTATCGCTCCTCTCTTTGAACAGGTTCTTTAAAATAACACACGTCCTTATCGTTACACTGTGTGGAAGAGGCAAGAAAGATGACCCTGTCTGATAATACTGTCACTACAAAGAATGTATATATTCTCCTTATGCAGACTAGGTGGAAAAGATAAAGAGAGTGGGGACAGAGGCTAATGAGATGAGGGAGGGGTGTGTGTGTGTGTGTGTGTGTGTGTGTGTGTGTGTGTGTGTGTGTGTGTGTGTGTGTGTGTGAGAAAGATAAAGTTATGAACCACAAGGTTATTAATTGGCATCTCTCACGTGCATAGGCTTACATTCATTCCTCTTTTAACACCATAGTATTTGGCATGAATGTTGAATAGGCTGTCTGCAGGGAATTCATATTCAACCCAATGACTGACTTTAACTGACAGACAATCCTCACAATGGTTAAAGAAACTTGAAAGACAAAGTACCATCCTCCGCCTCTCACTCAAAGGCAGCATCCACATTACAACATCGTACATCTTTAGCCTGTGATGGTCTACTAGACCAGCAGACCAGTGAACTTGAGAGCTGCCGAGACTGTTCATTACCCAGTGGTAAGTGACCTTTAACAAACTAGCTTTGGAAGCCATTTTGGCTCTTCCAGTAATTAACAAGTGGTTATGCATGGGAGATAATTAATGGAAGGTCAAGTGTTCGCCTGCTACCCTTTACTAGATGCCATTGGGCCCCTGACACTGAATTTGAAGTTCAGAGCCCGTCAGTTTCTGTCTGGTTTTCAGAATAGTGCTTCACACATGGGACTTCACCTCTGTAGTGTGAGGTAGACACAGCCTTTGGTTTCTGTCTAGACCTGGAGAAAAGAGGGTATAATGTGGCTCAGTGGCTAAATATCAGATATGAATCTAATAGAAGAAAGAGGAGTGGATGAGACACTGACGAGAGACCCTGGAGTCTCCCCATTTAATGACGAGTGCCCTTACTACGTGTACACCAAGGCTTTCATATTTAGAAACAGGCTGAATGATAACTGAAATAAAGGACATGAATAGCTAGGTCCTATTGGTTTAAGAGAGCGAGATATACTTTCCCACTTACACATCCCAAGCTACGCACTGTTGAAGTATTCTGCTCTCAAAGCCTTGTGTATTTACCCTATTTTTTACTTCCATAGTATAAAGGCTGATGTTGACTGCTATTAAATTTCCCTCGAGGGCACACTCCTTCACTCACATGCTCCTATCAAATGAACCAACAAAGCATATCAGGGTGTCGTGTCTGTGAAACACTGCATCACCTTTGTTCACCCTTCATCAACCCTCCACCCCCATGCTATTACCTCAGGACTATTCCCTATTCCCTGCTTAACCCTTGTCTACAGGACTGGTGTCACACAGAGCACCACTCTACTGCTCTCCATATTCCACAGTCCCTCACCTCAGCTGACATCTAACACTCGCTTGTCGCCTCTGACGCGCACGCATGCATACAAACGCGCTCTGACGCACAGCCACAAACACTTACTGCATGAGAACACAAACATGCTACTGCAGACACATATACTGTAAATTAGCAACATACAAAGACAAATACACACATGGATGATTAGCCCACCGAGAGTTTGAGGTCTGCAGATCTTTGCCCCACATAATAATAGCAGCACTTGTCATTCCCACTGAACTCTGCCCACTGTACTCGTCCCAACACACAAATGCGCGCGCGCGCGCACACACACACACACACACACACACACACACACACACACACACACACAGGTGATTGAGTTAACAGAGGAGGAAAAGGTGGCAGGAAAGAGTGGCATTGGGAACGTCTGTGCCAGTTGCCTACCGACAGCACCTTTGGGATTGGTAAAGTTTGATTTGATGGCTTTCCCTGTTAATTAGGGTTTGGAGGTGACTCCTGAAATGGAAATGGGCAAAATGTTCAAAAAAAGATGTGCCAATTCCCACACCCCCTCCATCTCCACCTTCCAAAACATGTGACCCATATACTGGAGTACTTAGTGAAGAAAGTAGAACAATCAAGTCATTTGAAGTTATAGGCCACTCTGTATTTGTGATTTTTCTGCCAAGGTAGGCAGGGCAGTTCAGTCAAACTAATAATGTAAAATAGGCTAAAACTTGTATGTGAACAAAATCAACAACAAATAAGAAAACAAAGAGGAGAATGTTTGTTCTTTAATTAACAGTGCATACATATTTGTTCAAGCATATCAATGTGCATGTCAAGTAACACTGTCCCCTGCTGGTCTGGAGAAGTTCTACATGTGCCTCAGAAAAGCTTTATAATCACTCCGCAGTTCTGCCTTTTCTTATTTAATACAGTGCTGTGTGAAGTAGTGAACAAGATGACAGGAAAAAGAAAGACAGACAGAAAAAAAAGAAAATAGAAAAAATAAAAGGGGAAAAAAGAAAACTAGTAGCACCTCATTTGTAACTTGTCAACTCTGATATTTAATCACAGCAAGGAAGAGGGTAGGGAGATGCGCCATATCTCTTACACAGGACTGCTCACCCTACCCCTGTTGCAAGGCCCTTTTACTGCAGTGTGGGACTCCTAAACACATACAGTGCACAGTGGCCAAGCTATTTCTGATTTACTGTGTGCTTGCCGTCCTCCATTTTATTTTACAGCTGGCTGGGATGCCGCTGCAAGAGGATACTGCAAAAAGCCCAAGGTCGGGCCACACAGCCACTGAGATGAGACACACACTGATAATAACGCATACACATCATGTTCTCTCTGCCCACCCAACATTAGTGGTTATTTTACTCTCTCCCTCTCAGACTGCAGGTTGCCTTCAGCTGTCCTCTACCTATACCACCACAAAGCCAAGTTTTTTTTCCCCTTGTATTGAAAATTTTGCAATACTTTTTCCTGCAGAAAAATATAACTTCTTCCATGTCTCAATCCAGAATAGCAAAGGAAGATGTCAATGACATGAAACCACAAAATGTTAGCAGGCAAAGAAAGACAAAAGAAATACTGATATGCATGGTGTTTATAAAACTTTCTAAGATGATCTGTGCCTATATAGTGAAATTGCAGCATGCATGGGTGGGATTGGGTGAGAGATGAAGAATGTAGAAAGAGTACCGGGGGGGAGTCTAGAAGATGACATACATGAGGTTGGAGACTGGGAGAGAGGAGGGGTTGTTGGGGGTGGGAGCACACTAACAGTGTGCTGACAGCATGTAGAACAGTCACCAGATACCTTTAATCAGTGAAATGTATTTCCCTCCTGCTCCAAGCGGGAATTGTTCAGCGGTCAGACCTGCTGGGGCGACACAAATGAATCTTGGCGGAGGTGTGGACAAAGGCGGCCGTAAGGTTATGGCATGTAGATGATTGGAACTCTGCCGGTTTCTAAGGGAGCTGCCACGTCCCACAGAGCGGGTGTCACAACCAGATGATGGGGACAGGGCACCCGCTCCCCAGCCAACAATGGCATGGGCAGGGCTGCCGCATCGTGGATGCAGGAGTGTGTTTGTATGCAAGTGTGCACATACTCACACACAGACACACGATTTAAAATGCATGCATAACCAAGAGTGTACACGTATGAAAATATAACCATATTCAAACCACAGCTATTATGGAATCTTCCTAGAAATATAATCTTGATTCATAATTTATAGAAAACACAGGAGAAAAAGTCAATGTGCAAGCAGTGTACGGCATGGAAATCAAATGAACTACTTCAAAATTCAAACCTAAAAAAGCGACAGTTCATGTGTTCCCCCTTTTTTATTTTCATTCATCTTTTATTCTAATGAATGCAGCATAATAAAAACATTGTTCCCAGAGCAACTACTCTACTCTTTTATCCCTTTATGACCTCACAAAGCCTTTTGTGGCTTCACTCTAAAGTGAAAACACAAGAACAGGCAAGAAATTTTAAATTTCCAATTCATAAAACTTAAGGAAATATTTGTTTTTCTTAAAAATCTCCTTGTTTTTCTTTTATAAACTATTTTTCTCTCTTTTTAATTCAACATTTGAAGTACTTTTTCTGACTTCATTTCAATTGGTTTCATTGTTTTTTGGAAAAAATTTGGTAATTTCATGTTTAAGACAGTGTTGTCCACTTGGTCAGATAAACCCTGATCATCATCATTTACGCCCGAGGATTCCAAGAATGCTCTGCCTCAATACTGATGTTTTTAATTATGTCACTTTTACAACTTATTCTGTCTGATTATTTCGCCCACTATTCAGTCCTCTGTTCAATGGATAGTGAGGGAAAGCCAATTTAGGCTTTCCCTGGCCTCACACTGTTAACCAATCAAAATCCAGTGGGTGTGGGTAGAAGCAGTTAAAGGTGTGGCTTATGATGCCCCATGACCTGAGCCCCTGAGGGAACCTCACTCTCGCAGATGTCTCGTCTGTACTGCGCACTCCTCCTCACAAGCTTACCACCACTAATTGTCAATGAGGAAAACTGTATGAAAAGCAAAAAAAGCAGAATGGCCTAGAAAGCTGTTGTAATGATTCTCACGGTCTCGCCGATAGAAGGCAAAAAACAAAGAGGGAAAAGGGCAGCTCCAAACCATAGGTCGGGAAAAAGGGCAACACACCAGGTGTGGAATTGTGGGGTACAAATAGTGGAAAGGAGAGGAATACGGGTGAGTGGAGAGGAGGATAAGGTACGTGTGTGTGTGTGTGTGTGTGTGTGTGTGTGTGTGTGTGTGTGTGTGTGTGTGTGTGTGTGCGCGTGTCAGAGAGAGAGAAAAGGATGTGAAGCTTTAAAGCATGGAAACAAGGGGTAAAGCTTAAAAATAAAGGGTATTTTTCCTATAATTCTGCATATAGAAAAAGAGGAGAATCCCCAGGAGTATGTTGCATCAAAAAGAAAAAGAAGATGAAGTGCCGTTTGAGATGACGCCGACGTCGATAAAAACTTGGCTGAGAAAACACACTGGGACGCTGTCTAAAGCTCAGCACTATGAGATTCTGGCATATGTTTCAATTTATCTAACTTTATTTCTATGATTTTATCAATTTCTACAAGTTAAATTTAAATGAAAAAAAAAACACCCTTGAATTATTTAAGCCTTATAAATAGAGTTTTATAATAACACTTTTTAATCATGCCAAGTGATGACATTATTATTATTATTATTATTATTATTATCATCCTGTTATTGTTATTCTGTAATTAATAATGGAAATTCAAGCTATGCATCTGTTTTTCTCTTAAATATAATAATGCCATACTCACCAATACCAGTATAAATTCATTTTAAAGTCTAACTTCTCTTGCTTAACTACTAAATGATTATGGAAAACAAAGCCTGTTGATTTGATAGATTTAGATCAAGGGCAAGGTAGAAACTAAAAACCTAGTCTTAAAATTTCATAGCAGAACTTTAAATTATTTAACAGTTAAACCTTCACACATTAAAGATCTACCTGTTTTGATAGTTATTTTGATTTAAAAATTATTGAAAAAAATTCATTAATTATCAAGGTTAATTAATTCCACAATAGGACCAACAAACTAAAGTATTTCTGTTGACTAAAAACTCAAACTATCATCATGCTGGTAAAATATAAAATCCTTTGAAGCAGTATTTGGGAGGTAAAACTTTGGTAAGTACGTAAAAAAAGAAAAAAATCTAAATGAACATAAAACTTGGCACATGGGATAAACAAATAAAATAGTCTTTAAAAAAAAAAAAATAATAATTTTTGTATCATTTTCATTTCCTAAAATTGAACTAACAAACAAACAAACATATTTTTGTTCTATCTTACTTATAAATCACCACATGAAATTAAAGAAATCAATTTTCTAGCCAAAGTTAAATCTGATTGATCAAATCACTTCGATTTCTCTGTAGCTGATGAGAATAAGAACTGTATTAACAACTGATAACAGGTAATTGTTTTCATTAGTGTTTCTTTATGTCTACCTTGACCCCAGATTCTTCACCAGTCATTTCTTATGAAAAGAAAATTATCCGGTTGCTGTACTGCCAAATTAAATTTATGTACTATGTCAGAGTGATTTTGAATTATTCTAAAAGGCTCGTCAAAATTAATTAAAATATTTGTAAGGTAACTTTGTAATTCCTCTTAGTTGTGAGCATGCATTGTGGTGCCAAAATCACATCATTTATCAGAGCATAATTTCCTTTCCAATGGTGTCTCCACAATGGAAATACAACATTATATGGAACACTGGTGCCCCCTAGTGTTAATTATATGACCTTTTGATTGGATCAACACTAATTGAAATTATGTCCAATCAATACTAGCTGGCACGAAATACACTCTTTCATAGAGGCTGCTACATTTTTCACTTTTTTGATTTCACTCACATACTGTGTGTGGATCAAGAAACTTTGATTATATATTTATTGTTTTTTAAACTATGTTTAACAAGTTTCAGTCATAAATGTTTCATTATTTGACTTTAAACTTGATGTAGAATAACAATCAGAGGTCTCAAAAATCTTAAATCAACAGACAAAAAAAAATCTAAATATTTGATGATTTTTTTGGTAACAAAAAACACCCACTGTAACACTCATACAGACTGCTCTGGCATCAACGGTCACCCACACATATACACTCATAAAAGACATTTTGTCTAATTCAAAACCATTTCGATATTGTCACTACTGACATCAGGTTTAATCCTACTGACTAATTTCCATTCCCTGATTGTATCTCTCAGGGAGTTGTGGGTGCAGGACGCTCTCCTGTCCCTCCCACTCTGTAGGTGTGAACTTTAGCCAGTGCCAACAGTCACAGACGCTGTAGTTCTCTGGCGATACCACAACTCCATAGCCACATATTAAAAACTCAGCATTTTCCTGATACCCTCTGTGCAGACTCATCACCAGGTGATAGTTAAAAATCAAAGGATTGGACTTTTCACGGAGGAATACAAGAGGTTGGACACACAAGTCTGATTTTCTTTTTACAGGACAATCCAGAGACTTGTTCTTTAGTGTCTAGTTTTTGACCGTGGTCTTAAATTATTGCAAAACAAAATGTGTGGTCTCAACAAATATGAGCAGGGTTTGATGTTGATAATTGTGACCATTTGGCAGAGACACTCTTTGCCACATAAATGCGTGGACTAACGCATGCACTCATACGCATAGATCTTTTTTTCCCATCATTACTGCCTGAGTGAAACTGCATCATGAACTTATACCCTCAACTCTCCTCTCTCATCTTGGAGCTTTGGAAATTAAGTTATTCTCATCTGGCAACCCTCCCTCGCCTCAATCCCCTTGATCACAAAGAAGCCGTCAAGCTAAAGATATGAAAGCACCCCACAACAACCCCAAACCCCCTCCAATAAGCATGCCATGTTTCTTATGCAAATGCCAAAGAGAAGCACTTACAAGAGGACTTTAAAAAGTATGGAGACCCCGTCAATGCAGCTGGGTATTATAACGCTTACTTGCTAATTTCTATGGGTCAGCTGTGGAGGAATAGACCTGCCAATCATTTTCACATGTAGCAGAATTTGTCAGTCTACAAACAGGGATACTTTGCTGTTGCCATGGAGACTAATCCGAGTCCACAACTCCCCCCGCACACCCTGTCCACATTCTGCGTGTTGACACCGTCAGGCAGTTTTTGAAACTACCTGATCACACATTTAGCTGGAGGCTGGTGGAGCCACTGGGAAGCTCTCAAATAGAGTTCACTGCTCTTGAGGTGGGTGAGAGGGCTCTGTCACTCTCTAGCTTACACTCTCTCTCTCTCTCTCTCACACACACACACACACACACACACACACACACACACACACACACACACACACACACACTTGAAATACAGATTTTCTTTCACACTGTTGCTGACCGAGTATTTGTCATAAACTGGGAAAAAATATACACAGGAACGTTTTTTTTCTTTTTCTCAACAAGGCTTAAAACTGTTAAGACTGCTTTACAAAATAGCCGTGCACTGGTCTCAACTAAATTACAAATATTTTCTCTAAATATTTAAGCATATAACTTTATTAAATTAATACCATGTTACCACATCACATGGTAACAGACAACACAGACAATAAACTGAACTGCTACTTAAATTGTAAAAAACAAGCAATTTCATTACACACCAAACTAGTAAAAAAAAAACTCTTGGACCTACACAGTATTGTATCTTCAAAATATACAGAATAATTTGATCTTAAGTTTTTTAAATAGTCACAATGCAGGGGACAAACAATTAAAAAACACATATTTGCATAATGGTAAACCTGAGTGTATAGATTTCCAAGAGCAATATTGTAGGTTGTCTGTTTAAAATGCTGTGCATAGATCCTATACCTTCTCCCTGCAAATCAAATATTCATGCACTACCTTGTTGTCTCTAGTCCTGAGGGTAGAGCTGGAATTACATATGCCTCACACGCATCTTCATGAATCATATATCACTGTATACCTACACACGCTCATAGTGGCCATTATGGAGTCCACACACACACACACACACACACACACACACACACACACACACACACACACACAACAAGACAAAGGTATGTATGAATGCATATCTACATGTGAAACAACTGTCCGGCTCTTAAGGTTTATTTAGAGCACATGGAAAGGATTATGGTTCTTTGCTGAACAGGTCCAGGAGATGAAACCTCAACACCATTGTAGCACTTGACTATGAATGAGAGGCTGGTGAGAAGGGGGGAAAGAGGAGAGGAAGAGGAGTAACCTGAGGGTGGAGTGTATGAGTGTGGAGGGGTGTTTTCACGTTCTCAGGGCAGTGGCCTTTCTTGGTGCCAGGATAGGCTCTGCAGCCCCCTTCAATTAAGCAGGAAAATTGATGTGTATCATTAATTATGTCAGTAATATCATAAATCATCACTGGGTGCAGTAATTAATTATTTTCTACTCGTGTGAAGAACATGACAGAGTAGAGATAAATAAGGGGAGAGAAAGCTAGAGTGGAATTGTGGGGGAGGCAGGGGGGACCCGGAGAAAGGGAGGAC